>NC_079171.1:3952906-4032906 GCF_947568905.1 Ostrea edulis | reverse complement strand
ACTGAGTGTCACTTCCTCCGAGGAGCTGGACCTGCTCATACGACACCTTGGACCAGATTCCACAAGACAACAACCACCATACGGTAATGCAATGCGGATAATCCAACAAAAGCACTCGAGTGCCTTAGTATGGGGAACGTTATGGCGCCCCAGAGCTGATTGGGAGTTATCTAAAGAACCAGATCTCATCCTTTCCCAGGATTACACTCAGCGATCCAAAGCGACTATACAGCCTCACCGAGCTAGCTAACGAAATAGCCTCGGTGAAGCACCAGCCTCAATATGCCAATTTATTTGCATACTTTGACTCACCGACAGGTGTCAACCTCCTGATTTCAAAGCTTCCTCCTAATCTTCAAGAAAGGTGGACAGTGGAAGCTACAAAGTAAAACAACCGTGAAACTATTGTGTATCCTCCATTCTCCTTCTTCCTAAAATTTATAAAGGACCTAGCTAAAATGAAGAACAATCCAAGCTTTAACAAGAGGTACTGTGAGCAATGCTCACTAAGAATACCCCCCGCTTACCCCAATCTCCCAAAGGGTGTTGGTAATATGTATAAACTACCTCTTTTCTGAGTGTAAAATCAAATGGCATGAAAAACCGAACCATATTGCTACTTCGATGTCCAGTGCGCGTGACCTTTGACCTGTTGACCCCAAAATCGATAGGGAACATCTTCATCCCATGGGTAGTCCATATGTATGATATGGTGACTGTAGGTGGAAAGGATAACGATTTAGAGCCCGGAAACCATATTGCTACTTTGATGTCCAGTGTGCTTGACCTTTGACCTTTTGACCCCAAAATCGATAGGGAACATCTTCATCCTATGGGTAGTCCATATGTATGATATGGTGACGGTAGGTGGAAAGGATAATACTTTAGAGCCCGGAAACCATTGCGTCTACAGACGGACGGACGGACAACCCGATTCCAGTATACCCCCCCCCCCCCCCCCACAACTTGTTGCGGGGGGTATAACTATGAGAGGACAGAGAAGATATCCGTCCGGCAGCAACAAACCGTCCGTCGTAACACAGGCATTCCAGAAGTTCGTGTTCGAAAAGCAGAAACAACTCCAGTGCCAACACAAAGTGAGAATGAGGATGCACTGCGTTGTCCTTATCATCACACCAGACATTCATTGAATGAGTGTAACAAATTCCGGTTAGAAACTCTAGAAGAAAGGGAAAGATTTGTTATAGCAAACGGGATCTGCTTGAAGTCCTGTGCACCTCGTAAACACCATGCTAAAAATTGTACAACCTTGGTGAAATGTGGCTTGTGCGGTCAACCTTCACATCCTAGTGCTCTTCATGTTGAAAATCATCCTCATCAAGATCATAGGGAAAGGAGAACCACGGAGGGGAGAAAAACCGTGAAGCAGTGACTTCTTGCACGAAAATTTGTGGAACATTGAAAGGGACAAGTAAATCTTGCGCAAAAATCCTGGTAGTGAAAATTTACCTTAAAGGTTCTGCAGATCACGCCATCATGGTATATGCTATGTTGGATGACCAAAGCAACTATTCTCTTGCAGCGCCGTCTCTCCTCGATGCATTCACCTTGGATGGTCCGGAATATAAATACACTCTGACATCTTTTGCTCGCTCTGTCATGTTGACAGGACGAAGGGTTGAAGGACTTGTCGTGGAATCCTTTGATGGCAAACAATCTTTTAACCTTCCCACATTGAGTGCTCGGACTTACCTAGTAACAGAGAGGAAATACCGTCCCACACATAGCGGAACAATGAGGAAATACCGTCCCACACATAGCGGAACAATTTTCACACCTTCGAGATATCAAGAGTAGCATCCCTGAGTTGATGGAAAATGTTGGGGTTGAACTACTTATTGGGAGAGATCTCATTTCTGCCCATGTCGTCGAGGACCAAAGACACATAACAGGAAAGGCTGTATCATATGCTCAGAAACTTCTCCTTGGCTGGGTTATTATTGGGCCGGTCTGTCTAAAAGTTCTTCATGTGCCAGATGCAGTGACAGTACACAAAACGTATGTGTTGAGCGATGGGCGTCCCTCAGTGTTTCAACCTTGCTCACCATTAAGGACGTCGTTTTCCTGAAAACTGACCAGGATGACAAGATGACCCCCTCCATAGATGACACAACTTTTCTAAACATGGAGTGAGGTTTCCAAAGGGATTCAGATGGACACTGGGTGGCTCCCCTACCATTCCGTCCCAATAAATCGCCACTTCCCAACAATAAACCACAGGCCATGAACCGTACCCTGTCATTAGATCGTTCCTTGCGATATAATCCAACCAAGAGAGAACATGTTTCAGACTTTATGGACAAGATACTACAGAGAGGGCATGCAGAAAAGGCAACTGAAATTCCTGACTCTAAGGAGAGATGGTATCTCCCAATGTTTGGTATATACCATCCGAAGAAAAAGGATGCTATACGTATGGTGTTTGATTCATCACCACGCTTTGGCAATGTTTCTCTTAACGCCATTCCAAATTCATAACAACACTTACACAGTGGGGTAGCTTCACACAGACTCATCCCAAGAGCAAGAATAATCAGGTAAAACATTTGTTTGGCTGATACTTTGAGAAAAAATAAAATGCGTTCAAGTTGCAAACTTTTTACAAAAAATGAGGGATAGGGTGAAGTTTTTCACCAAAGTTTCATACCGATTGTTAAGGCCAGATGATATAAACAATTTTTTCTACCTTTAACACTGAAGAGTTCCCATGGTAAAAAATAGTTTGGTTGGTTTTAGTTTTCTCATTTATAGTTGTTTGGAATTCTTCTGTTTTAAGAGCAGGAAAGGGGGTTAGTAAACAATTGTGGTGCCAGAATCATTCAGGAGGAAAAAATCAGGAAAAATTATTAGTGAAAAACGTCATCAAAGGTTACAGAATGCTAAGAAAGGTTATGCATTATCCCTTGGACGTAAGGTAGTGAATGTTGATGTCAATAACAACGTGGTGATCGAGGAGAAGTTGGATGAATCAAGGAAAAATTGTTCGTTTGGTGATAATTCACAACAATGCCCAGGAAATGAAGATACGTATCCATCTGATGCATCAGAGAATGAGGAATCGGAAGAAGAGCATGAGGAGATGATTTGTTGGAGAAGTGGGAGACGAGTTGTGGAACTTGGAATTCTAGTGGACAATTTGGAAAAAGCTTGTGCTGTGTGTGGTAGACCACTAGATTTAACAACGCATAAGACTTTGTGAGGACGAAAAGCGGTATGGACTTGGATCATTGCTATATATAAGATGTCAGCAGGAAGCATGCAGTCATCTTTCTCCTGTTTCTACTGGGAAACATTATAATGCAGAAACTAACGTACAATGGCACATCAAAGAGATCCTGTATTAGGCATTTCTTAATTTTTTTCAGAGATGAATAGCAAAGGAAAACCAAGAGTGACCAAAAAAAAAAAAAAAAAAAAAAAAGAAGAAGAAAAAAAAACAAACAGTAAAATCATAAATGCCATTGTAACTTATTTTCAGAAGTTGTAAAATTTTACTCTTATATTATGGGAGATAACTCTTCTTTGTCGTGAGAAAATCAGCCAATGTGATATTTACAATTTTGCTTTTACTCAGAAAATTCACCCCGTATGGTATATGATGTTTAAGTTTATATTACACTTTAAACATTAAGTCAACATATTATGAAGTTTATTTTAATTTGTAAACCTTTACTGAGGGTGCTATGTCCATATATGTAATTTTATTGAAGCAGCAATTGATATTTTCCAAGTGTAAAATTTGTAAAGCATTAATATTTTACATGTTATGTTGTAAATCTAATATCAGTACACTCTGTTCTCTCTGACAACCATTTTTTGAGGTATAAAAAAGGTAAACAGAAGAATAATAAACTAATTTACCATGATAACTATTGTTTTTTACTTATTTTTGGAAATATGGAAAATATTTCACTCTCCAAGTCAAAGGGGAAAAGAATTCAAGGAATTATCCACTTTTATAAAAGAATGACATCATATAAAGTCTCTTCGAAAGAAAAAATTTGTTTGTATCATCTGCCCTTAAGCCGTCTATTATCTCATAACTCCTACAAGCAATACAAAATAGATAGTTGGGCAAACACGGACCCCTGGACACACCAGAAGTGAGATCAGGTGTCTAGAAGGAGTAAGCATCCCCTCTCGACCGATCACACCCGCTATGAGCCCTATATCCTGTTCAGGTAAACTGAGTTATCCGCTGTCAAAATCAGTGTGCCAAGAACGGCTTAACAATCGGTATGAAACACGTCAGACAGCATTTGACCCAATGATAGGTTGTATTGACGAACTAGATCGCTATAACGACCATATAGAATTTGCGAAATGCTGACTTCAATCGAGACAGTTTAAACCCCTGTACCATCAACTTGTTTGTCAGTAGCTTACCTCGATTTAAAAACTGACTATACGCAGAACAAGCTCTTGCATATTGAATCAGTTGAGATATATAAACACCATATGCAGGTGATAATGGAATATTGCTACATGAATATGGGAACTTGACGATTGAGAAGCTGAAATCATCCTGTTTGTCATACAGTTGAGTTGTCAATTTCCCGTTAATATCTACTTATAAAATATCTAAGTTTGAAGCAGAAGTGGACGACTCTGTGGTGTCCTTTATTTCGAGCTCACAGGGATATATCAAATCGACATATGAATGAAAGTCATTATTGTTAATAGAATTGAAGGCCACTGCGATAATTTTATTTCTCACGTAAAAGTTTTTAAATAAATTCTACTTCATATAGAAAGAGGTCAGCTAACAAAGGAGCACAATTCGTGCCCATGGGAGTTCCAACAGACTGTTGGAAGACCTGATCACCAAAGTCTACGAATTGCGTATCCAATAACTATCAAAGCAAATTTAATACTTTTCACAAATAAAAAGTTACTATAAGACACCATTTTTATGTAAATAAGAAAATTACACCAATTATAAAACAAGAGGTACTGTGAGCAATGCTCACTAAGAATATCCCCCACTTACCCCAATCTCTCAAAGGATGTTGTTAATAGGTAAAACTTCAGTATTATCATCCAAAAGGTATCAAGGAACACAGCATCTCAATGTGATGAAAAAAGCCATTAAAGAATTTAAATGGAAACCATATTGCTACTTCGATGTCCAGTGCGCGTGACCTTTGACCTTTTGACCCCAAAATCGATAGGGAACATCTTCATCTCATGGGTAGTCCATATGTATAATATGGTGACTGTAGGTGGAAAGCATAACGCTTTAGAGCCCGGAAACCATATTGCTATTTCAATGTCCAGTGCGCTTGACCTTTGAACCCAAAATCGATAGGGAACATCTTCATCCCATGGGTAGTCCATATGTATGATATGGTGACTGTAGGTGGAAAGGATAACGCTTTAGAGCCCGGAAACCATATTGCTACTTCGATGTCCAGTGCGCTTGACCTTTTGACCACAAAATCGATAGGAAACATCCTCATCCCATGGGTAGTCCATATATATGATATGGTGACGGTAGGTGGAAAGAATAATGCTTTAGAGCCCGGAAACCATTGCGTCTACAGACGGATGGACGGACGGACAGACAGACGGACAACCCGATTCCAGTATACCCCCACAACTTGTTGCGGGGGGTATAATAAGGACACAGCTATATACAAATTCATTTTTACGATGGATCATGCAAGAATCCGACATATCTTTATCATCACTGTTCGTTATCTTCACCTTGCATCTTCATCATGGGGCCCAATATACAGGACAGTGTTGGTCCATCAAGGGAATGACCATATTTAATAAGGAGACTGTTTTGGACTCCCATTTTAAAGGCCAGCAGTTGGGTATAAAAGTAGCTAATCGGTGAAAATGGTGGAATATATGAATTTTCTGGTCACATTCAGATTGCAGCACTTATTTTGCAAAAATAAAGATTAAGCTGTTGTACTGAAATTTTAAAATGGGTATGCTTCTTCCCCTCATAACTGTGCATATATTGGCCATACCTATTTTAGATATAAATTGTCATGAAGTTTTAATTTTGGCCTCAAAAATCTGAAACAGGGCTAGAGATTGGCAGTTTGTGGGTGTGATTATCTTTTGTTATTGTTTACACCGGATGTTGACTCACATATTACACGAGCATGCTTGTCTAGTTCTAGATGAGAGGGATTGCACCAAAGGAAACATGTAATCAAATCACTGTACAACGTGGGAAAAAAGTACTTACTCATATATCATTGGTAAATCCAGATTTTATTTTTAATTATATATAATCACATTCCTTTAAAAAAAAATTGGTTAACTTTATAAAAATAACTCATTAGGACTGTTCAGTCTGATAGCTGTTTCAGAGTTTTGCAGGATTGATGGTACCTTTTCTCGAAAAATGTCAAGCATGGTGTTTGTCTGATTAAGCAATAATCTCCTTGGTCAGTTGTGTAACTCCCATTGTCTCTCATCAATGATGACAAATATGTCCAATTGTTCAACCATCACTCTAAAATTACTCTCAATCTGGACTCTTACGTGTGGACATTGCAATGTCAAAAGAGACAATCACAGATAGTATGTCTCCAAATATCATAATGGACAAAGTGTTTCTTAATAATCCTTCAATGCACATATCCTCCATTGCACAGCTACATTTCCCCCCCAAATTCTTCTCATAATTGAAAGGTACCAAGAGGAAAATCATAAGTATTAGTATATCAAATATACCAATATTTGTGTATATTATCAAAAAATTACATGTTTTAAAAGACATGGATAAAACAATGATGAATTCATCTTGTAGTTCCTAGGGTGAAGTTTTGTTAAAGTAAAAACATATCCTTTCAGTGCCTCACAGATCCAGCAGTGTGGTAGAAAAAATGCGGGAAAACTTTAGTTTATTTTGATAAATCATGCCAGTCTCCCTGTTCAAAATATCGTCTGCTACAGAGCACGCGTAGAGTCAAACATCAGACTGCTGCTTATTCTGATAACACTGCTAAGCTCTGCCCTCTTGCCATATATGCTTAATTGCTGTAGGGGTGTAAATTTTTCTAGGTTACTCCCGGCCTTTATGGCATTTCCAAAGGTATCTGGTGTCAACGTTTGTTTACGTTAATGGACTTACTCCAGCCATGTTCCTGGAATGGCTGAATTTGCTTCACTTAGCTAGAGATAGAGACGCACTATTCAGGTACGATTAGTAATGTTAATTATATTAGTATACAAAATAAGTAACGGCATGCCTTGATACTAAAAAAAGAAGAAATAAATACGTGTCTGAAGTACAATATGCAATTAATTGTTTTTCGTTTACGTAATAAAATAATGTGTTAATACAAAAAGTGATTAATGCATATTTCGCTTAGTTAAATATGAAATGGATTTGTTTAATATAATTAAAATCGTACCTCGGTATACATATAAACAATATAGTTCTCTGATTAGAGTCTATGGCATATAAAATACGATATAAATAGATTTACAGATTGTTTGAAAATGGCAGAAACTACAATTTATAGGGGTGGAATGTGGCCATGCGGCAATATCAATATTTAGACGGGTCTGCGCGATGTTATGAAAACAAAAGAACACGAAAATAAGTTATTTAATACGAAGTGAAATAATAACATTTATGTGGCATGTCCATGTATTTTTCATGTACTTATATGTTCCTATTTTTACACAGTTCTGTTGACATTATACTACACTGTTCAGGGTCTGGGTTTACCCAAGCTGCTGCTTGTATGTTTTAAACCAATCAGCGTGGTCCCTTTCTACCATGTGGTCATTGTTCTTTGTTCTACTAGGAGAAGTCACGCAAAAGTTTGCTACGAAAATTATTGTTATTGTTTACTACCTACGAGGATTTTCATCGCACTTTTTCTATGTGTACAATGTGATTTGAACTTTGTTCTGAGATTGGACGCTTTTGCTTGTTTTATCTTGAACTTTGCACTTTTAATGTGACTGACGTAGCGTCACGCCGTGCTTGCGTGACCGGCCTTGTATTTAGGTCACGGAGATGAGCCACAACATAGACAGCCCGGATTTTCTCCATTGTTGTTTATTTGGACATTCGTTTATGACCCGGTTGCAACGCTACATGGACTCGAGCCGGAATTTGAACCTAGAGCAAGGACAGTTTCGTGTGGTGGTGCGTGCCCGTGGGGGTTTACGAATCGACCATGTACCCCGCTCACCGAATATGTTGTATTTTACATTCCACACGTCTGTTTTATTCAGTTGGGGGAAAATGACATTGCCCGTGGGACTGTGGAACAGATCTCTCGGAATCTTATCTCTCTGGCATCCTACATGCACCACGGGATAGGAATCAAAACTGTCATCATTGGACAACTCTTCCGGCGTCAGCCATGGGCGTCATCAGCGGACTTCAATTTCAACGAAAAAGTCGTGTCTATAAACTTGAGGTTAAAAAAGCGCTGTATGCGAGAAGAGGGGATATATTTCTGGCATCATAGTGGTTTTTGGAGGGACCTAACCTTCTTGTTCAGAGACGGTGTCCATTTGAATGACCAATCACCAAATAGTCATGTTGTGACCTCATGTACATGCACAAATTTTGGAGGCGTGTCCGCTCAGCAATACTTCATTATAGGCATACTTATACCTCACACTTCAGGCCAGTATAAATGTGGTATTATAATTCAAATTTGCATGTCTGACCTATTATGTAGTCGTACCTGACACTGATCGACGGTATATTAATCCTTTCAAGTAGATTTCAGTTTTATTTACATGATAGCGGTTTTTCTCCGCTATTTAATTGCCTTTGCAATTTTCCTTTTTCATTCACAATATTTACGTTGCTCAGTACTGGATTTTGTTGAATGTGACCATACGTCTTGGCAATTACTATTTATAATCTTTGCAATTTGTTTGATATTAATACACATGTTTGATGTCATGAAGGGCCATAGCACATTTGTATGGTAACCCAGTGTTATTGATGATGCTTTGGGTATGCAACTCGGTATTTAAGAGCTGTGATAGACCTAGTACACAAATTAATTTTATTGAGCACGAGACCATACGTGTTCAGGATATTGCATCATTTCATATATATTATGCTTACTAAACACGGGACCATACGTGTTTAGGATGTCGCACCATTTCATTTATGGTACATATTATGCTTACTAAACATGGGACCATAGGTGTTTAGAATGTGGCATCACTTCATGTTATGCTTACTAAACACGGGACCATACGTGTTTTAGAATGTTGCATCACCTCATATTGAATATGATATTGGTATTCCAATGAGTACTGGACCATACGTGCTTGGGAATTGGAATCGTTTCATGTACTAATTGGTTTGCCAAACACAGGACCATACGTGTTTATGAAATTGCATCTTGTCATCTACTTGTACCATGTTGCTCTGAGCATAGCAATATATAAGTTTATGTATTACATTGCTTTGTATTGGACAGCATGAGACATGCCGCTCATATTCTCTAAATATTAGGTCAGACTTGCATTACACCATTTTATATTGTCTATTCTGTCTGCCAATACAGAAATATGCAAGCTTACTTTGGCTTCTCCTTTTAATTAAGCGTTTACTGGGCAGTGATATGCAGGAGACTGGCATATCATTATTGTTCACAAAGCACTAGCTAATTGCTTGTTGTTAATGGCATTTGATCAGTTTGCCTTATATTGATTTAAAGAGTATCTTGTGTATCTCATTATGCCCTCATCAAGACAAAATCTTATGACTGGCTGTATAGTCTTTTCACAGATTTCTTTTGTCCACAGCTTGGCTTACTACATGACTTAACTAATGCTCAGTAGTATGTTTCCGAGGTCTCAGGGATGCCACCAAAACGACCCAAGAGAACCAGTTCGGTTACCACGTCAAAGAAAGCGAGGAGAACATTCCTATCAAGCTCTGCGACCGCTACAGAATCAGCCGAGCATGTCAATGATGGGTCCAGCACAGCTACATGTACCTCAGGTTCTCCATCCCAGGACCAGGCGATTGACTATGACAGACTGGAAAGTGCAATTTTAAGACAATCTTCACCTCATTCCGCATTGGGCCAATTTCCTAATACCCTTGCCAGTGGGGAAAATACGACTCCCTCATCATCAGCGGAAACCTCTTCTCCGGCTGTGACTCCTCAGATTGCAGGACTGCAAGCACCTAGTACCACCACTAACATTGGCATCTTGGTAGACCAAGTCTTTTTAGGTGAGCCAGCAGGGCAAACAAACTCCGAATATGGTAATGCTAATGTTATCCTTTATGATGGTGTACCATTAGGCCCCTCATTATCCTTCAAAACTAAAATCATAGATTTGGAATAATGAGTATATTGACTTCCGTCAATTGCTACATGCAAGAGAGGAACCACTATCTCTCACTATTTCTACTGGTGTCATTAATCTGCACCAAACCCCACGGTACAAAATCCCCATTTCAGTATCTTAAAGGACATGTCCCACGTTCGTGAATTATTTAGAAACTGAAGTAACTTTTATCACAATACATATAAAAAAATGATCTCCCAGTTTTTAAAGCAAGATTTCAGGTTTAATTTAACATTTCAATCGACTCAAATCGACTTCCTGATTTCGAAATCTCTACTAATGAGATAGCGGGTCACGTGATACCGTGACGTCATATGCGACAATCGCATCTCTCGCCGATCAGCTTTTTGTGAAGAAACCTGTTATTATTTAACTTCGTTTGATACCAGTGTGGTACGGGTAGATATTTGTTTTTACATCAATGACGAATTTGTTTTATTAGATATTATTCCTTTACATTAAAACTGTTCAACAAGAAAACGACGAATGGAATTTATTGATATAGCCTACTGCATATCGTGCATACTGACATGCATGTACACGCATCTACATTACGTTAACATTTTGTTTATTTGCATTATTTATAATTTACAGTCATTCAATTGATTACTAATGTTCTTCATTTATAAATTTTTTTTAAAAAAATATGCCTTGATGTGAATATTTTACTTATAATCCACGCGTAGCTATCGAACGATGTAAACATGGCGAAATCAAAATCAAACACAATTGCTAAAAATAATACGTAAATTAGGTAGGGCTTTTTACATGTCTTATCAAATATATGATATATATATATATATTAAATCATGAACGTAGCCGGGGGTCTTTTTTTAAGAATTGAATTACGAGAAAATAGGAGTTGTGGACAGGTCAATGCTATCAAAACTCTCGAACACAGGGCTTCCTCAAAATCTAAAGAATACCTGTAGGTACTGGCTGTTATTGTTATCAAAACCGTGGTCTACAGCTACCTGAGAAAGATGTTTTGATAACAATCACGGCTAATGATGACCGGCAGTCTTTAGATCTCGAGGAAAGCCCCTGTATACCTGAGTTTTGATAGCATTGACTTCGGATACCACATGGATTATAAATTACACAATCAGAAATCAAACAATAGCAAAAAAGCACAAATAAGTTATTGAGAACTGTTACAGTAGTAAAAAAAAAAGGAAGAAGAGATATTTGTATTTATAATTTATCACGGCTTTATATTTATAAAGGGAGCGAGTTATTGAGATATTTCTATTTATAATTTATCATGGCTTTATATTTATAAAGAGAGAGAGAGATAGTTATTGAGCTATTTATAATTTATCACGGTTTTATATTTATAAAGAGAGAGAGAGAGAGAGAGAGAGAGAGAAATGTGTAAAACTGTAGCAATAATAAAGATAGATGAAATAATATGGCAATAGTGTTGCATCTTATGATAATAATTACTCATTTAGTCAATGATTGAGAGTAAGGGAGAGAGAGAAAGGGGGGGTTAGACTATCTATGTGTCAGCTACTGTTTGGGATACCATCATTACACAAACACTACGTCCACAGAAACCCTACAGACGGCCCATATTGAGGGGTATCTTGATCATGTTGTACATGTACACAATTCTACTTGGATTCATTCATTCTCTCGAAGCATGGATATTTTACCTACTACACCCACGACACTGCGAACTCCCAGGACACCAGGAAGTGCCCGGAAACACCGGGTAATATTATATTTTAAGAAATTATTTATATACGATAGATAACAGTTTAATTAGAAGTTTTAAAAAGCACAGGTTTTTGAAATGGGCTAAACCTGTTAGCTGCAATACATAAATATGACCAAGTTTGAAGGTTTCGGGAAATAGAAATGCGGTATGCATGTAGGTAGAATTTGTTGTTGCTGCACAAATCGAGACACTAAGCATAATTTTTGATAACCTGAGAAGTTTCCTGTGCAGTGTATATCATAAAAATATACACAACAGCTGATCTGTAGGCCAGGTAAATCATTATTACAAACAAAATTACCGTTTCCTGTGTTTTTATTATGTGTGGTATGGAATAGACCATTACAACTATTATTATAGATAAAATTACAGATTCTTGTGTTCTCTCATCGCTCAGATTACAAACAACCTCGGGCATGCATTGAAAGCTGGCCATTTTCACAAAATCGCCTGTTATTTAGAATCATCAACACGCAGTTTGAACTTGACACGAGCGATTTGAAAACAAACATTGTAACATTGAAAAATATTTTTATCTATGACAATAAAAATCCCAGCACATTTAAATAGTATCGATAGAAAACCACAATTATCCCGTAACTCAGGGACTTTGAACAAACGAAGAGGTACATGTACATCTAGGCCTGGCATGCTTTAAGTAGAATCTTTGCCCCTGCAAAGCCAGTCGCCTTCTAGTTCTCAGGATCTCGGTCTAGCTGAAGTTTTGAAAAGTGTTCTGAACACAACCGTCTAATATCTGTAGCATCAAACTTGTGTGTGATCCATGCCATCCTCCGAGCTGCATCCTTTGAGGAACTAAAATGATTAAATCGGCACCCTTTCTTCTGAATATTGGTGCAACCGTATGCCGCACAATACACCATAGTCCATTAATTGATGGGTAAATACACAGATAATGCTGTTAAAGCGGTTTTATAGATAAAATAATAGGATTATCACCTAAATCACCACCGGCTTACTACGTGCTTTCTCATTCCAATTGTCGCATATGACGTCACAGTAATATGGCGCGTAAATCTCCGATCGAAATATGCATATTGCTGTATTTGAATTTCAATATTTAGACGGGTCTGCGCGACGTTATGAAAACAAAAGAACACGAAAATAAGTTATTTAATACGAAGTGAAATAATAACATTTATGTGACATGTCCATGTATTTTTCACGTACTTACATGTTCCTATTTTTACACAGTTCTGTTGACATTATATTACACTGTTCAGGGTCTGGGTTTATCCAAGCTGCTGCTTGGATGTTTTAAACCAATCAGCGTGGTCCCTTTCTACCATGTGATCATTGTTCTTTGTTCTACTAGAAGCCACGCAAAAGTTTGCTACGAAAATTAATGTTATTGTTTACTACCTACGAGGATTTTCATCGCATTTTTTCTATGTGTACAATGTGATTTGCGTATGCATTGAACTTTGCTCTGCGATTGGACGCTTTTGCTTGTTTTATCTTGAACAGTGAGTTGTTTACTTTGCACTTTTAATGTGACTGACATTGCCCGTGGGACTGTGGAGCAGATCTCTCAGGATCTTCTCTCTCTGGCATCCTACATGCACCACGGGATAGGAATCAAAACTGTCATCATTGGACAACTCTTCCGGCGTCAGCCATGGGCGTCATCAGCGGACTTCAATTTCAACGAAAAAGTCGTGTCTATAAACTTGAGGTTAAAAAAGCGCTGTATGCGAGAAGAGGGGATATATTTCTGGCATCATAGTGGTTTTTGGAGGGACCTAACCTTCTTGTTCAGAGACGGTGTCCATTTGAATGACCAATCACCAAATAGTCATGTTGTGACCTCATGTACATGCACAAATTTTGGAGGCGTGTCCGCTCAGCAATACTTCATTATAGGCATACTTATACCTCACACTTCAGGCCAGTATAAATGTGGTATTATAATTCAAATTTGCATGTCTGACCTATTATGTAGTCGTACCTGACACTGATCGACGGTATATTAATCCTTTCAAGTAGATTTCAGTTTTATTTACATGATAGCGGTTTTTCTCCGCTATTTAATTGCCTTTGCAATTTTCCTTTTTCATTCACAATATTTACGTTGCTCAGTACTGGATTTTGTTGAATGTGACCATACGTCTTTGCAATTACTATTTATAATCTTTGCAATTTGTTTGATATTAATACGCATGTTTGATGTCATGAAGGGCCATAGCACATTTGTATGGTAACCCAGTGTTATTGATGATGCTTTGGGTATGCAACTCGGTTTTTAAGAGCTGTGATAGACCTAGTACACAAATTAATTTTATTGAGCACGGGACCATACGTGTTCAGGATGTTGCATCATTTCATGTTATGCTTACTAAACACGGGACCATACGTGTTTTAGAATGTTGTATCGCCTCATATTGAATATGATATTGGTATTCCAATGAGTACGGGACCATACGTGCTTGGAAAGTGGAATCGTTTCATGTACTAATTGGTTTGCCAAACACAGGACCATACGTGTTTATGAAATTGCATCTTGTCATCTACTTGTACCATGTTGCTCTGAGCATAGTAATATACAAGTTTATGTATTACATTGCTTTGTATTGGACAGCATGAGAACATGCCGCTCATATTCTCTAAATATTAGGTCAGACTTGCATTACACCATTTTATATTGTCTATTCTGTCTGCCAATACAGAAATATGCAAGCTTACTTTGGCTTCTCCTTTTAATTAAGCGTTTACTGGGCAGTGATATGCAGGAGACTGGCATATCATTATTGTTCACAAAGCACTAGCTAATTGCTTGTTGTTAATGGCATTTGATTAGTTTGCCTTTTAATTATTTAAAGAGTATCTTGTGTATCTCATTATGCCCTCATCAAGACAAAATCTTATGACTAGCTGTATAGTCTTTTCACAGATTTCTTTTGTCCACAGCCTGGGTTAGTACATGACTTAACTAATGCTCAGTAGTATGTTTGCTAGGTCTCAGGGATGCCACCAAAACGACCCAAGAGAACCAGTTCAATTACCACGTCAAAGAAAGCGAGGAGAACATCCCTATCAAGCTCTGCGACCGCTACAGAATCAGCCGAGCATGTCAATGATGGGTCCAGCACAGCTGCATGTACCTCAGGTTCTCCATCCCAGGACCAGGCGATTGACTATGACAGACTGGCAAGTGCAATTTTAAGACAATCTTCGCCTCACTCCGCATTGGGCCAATTTCCTACTACCCTTGCCAGTGGGGAAAATACGACTCCCTCATCAGCAGCGGAAATCTCTTCTCCGGCTGTGACTCCTCAGATTGCAGGACTGCAAGCACCTAGTACCACCACTAACATCGGCACCTTGGTAAACCAAGTCTTTTTAGGTGAGCCAGCAGGGCAAACAAACACCGAATATGGTAATGCTAATGTTATCCTCTATGATGGTGTACCATTAGGCTCCTCATTATCCTTCAAAACTAAATCAAAGATTTGGAATAATGAGTATATTGACTTCCGTCAATTGTTACATGCAAGAGAGGAATCACTATCTCTCACTATTTGTACTGGTATCATTAATCTGCACCAAACCCCACGGTACAAAAACCCCATTTCAGTATCTCAATGGACGGATGCTTTTTTTAGTGTTTACATCCGTTTACATTGAAAAGTTTCCTCATCAAGCCCCACACCTCCGCAAGTATGCCCACATGATACGCGAGATACAACGCTTACCTGGGGATAATACTTTCAGGTCTTACGATGAACAGTTTCGTAAATTTAAAGAATCTGTTAATGTTCCCTGGCAGGACCCAATCCAGGAATTACGTTTAAAAGCTGCTACTCTCCCCAAAACGTATAACAAACCATCACAGAATTAGACCTTTCGAGGTAAATTCTTACAACAAAGGTGAGCGTTGTACCAGACACCCCTGCTCCTTTAGACACAGCTGTATGCAGTGTAAAGGAAATCATCCAAAATCAAAATGCACGGAATCATCAAAATCCCAGAATTCCTACCACAAGTCTTCCAACCCAGTCAAAATAGAAGACTTGATTAAGTGTTTGGGGGGTGGTACGACTTGGAAAAACTTAAAATCCTTAAAGACGGGTTTTCATTTGGCTTTCATTTAGGTTGTCAGAATCTTCCAATGTCTACCATTTCTAAAAATCACAGTAGTGCTTATGAACATCAGTCAGTAATTGAACAATTCATTGCCCAAGGAATAGATAGTAACCGCATTGCTGGTCCATTCTCTTCTCGTTTTGAACCTTTCATAAGTCTCCTCTGGGTGTTGTCCCAAAATCTGATCCAGGAAAATTTAGAGTTATACATGACCTCTTTTCCAAAAATATAATTCAGTAAATTCTATGATACCCCCTGAAAAATCTAGATATGAATATTTCCGTTTTCCGTTTTTGTTGAAGAAGCAACTGTCTATGATGTCAAAAAGTCTAGTCTTTAATTTATCGTGAGGAATGGTCGTGTATAGTGTTGAAAAGTCATAGGTTTTAATGCTATTAATTTGGGGGAAATTCTGTGATTTGAATTTTACTAAAAGTTCTTTAAAATTTCTTAGAATCCACATTTGATTAACAACACTTCTGGCATATGTAGTCACACTGTAAGTTTGAAGTTTCTCCTTCACAGCTGTTAACATTTTCGTGAGGAGGAAATCTGTTATCTAAACACAACCTGTCCAGAAGTTACGAGTTATCAGTCAGAAATAGAAATTTTCTTGTTTGAGAGCATGGTGCCAAAACAGTCGGGAAAAGCTCTTTTATTGCTATTTGTTTTTACATTCATATGAAGCAGAATTTATTCAAAAACTTCTACGCGAGAAGAAAAAATCTCTCGCTGTGACCTTCAATTCGACTTTTAGATATATCGATGACGTTTTGTCTATTAACAATGATAGCTTTCATTCATATGTCGATTTGATATATCCATGTGAGCTTGAAATAAAGGACACCACAAAGTCGTCCACTTCTGCTTCATACTTAGATATTTTATTGAAAGTAGACATTAACGGCAAACTGACAACTCAACTGTATGACAAACGGGATGATTTCAGCTTCTCCATCGTCAACTTCCCATATTTGTGTAGCAATATTCCATTATCACCTGCATATGGTGTTTATATATCTCAACTGATTCGATATGCAAGAGCTTGTTCTGGGTAGTCAGTTTATAAATCGAGGTAAGCTACTGACAAACAAGTTGATGGTACAGGGATTTCAACAGTCTCGATTGAAGTCAGCATTTCGCAAATTCTATGGTCGTTATAACGATCTAGTTTGTCAATACAACCTATCATTGGGTAAAATGCTGTCTGACGTGTTTCATACCGATTGTTAAGCCGTTCTTGGCACACAGATTTTGACTGCAGATAACTCCGTTTACCTGATCAGGATATAGGGCTCACGGCGGGTGTGACCGGTCAATAGGGGATGCTTACTCCTCGTAAGCACCTGATCCCACCTCTGGTGTGTCCAGGGGTCCGTGTTTCCCCAACTATCTATTTTGTATTGCTTGTAGGAGTTATGAGATTGATCACTGTTCGTTATCTTCACCTTGCATTAGTTGATTCTCATATAATTTTATGTGATGTTTGTTGGTGGTCAGATTGCATAATACTTACCTAAAGATAATCTTTAGTTGCCAATGTTTCTGGCCCCTATATATTTTTATGTTAGATTTTGCTGGGGGTCAGATTGCATAATACTTATCCAAAGACGTTTACCAATGTTTTCTAGTCTTTTCTGACCCCCATTATTTTGTCAAGTTTCATTTTTCGTCATTTTATTAATAAATGACATTTTTTCAATTCAACACTGTGTTAATGGTTCTGCCTGTCATGCCAAAAAACAAGGCTAGTCTACTTGGCAAAGTATGGCTGAGGCTAACGGAACATAAATCAAAATTATTTGATTTCTATGTTTCTTTGTTCTTATTTACGAGCGAGATGTTAAGCAGGATACGGGCGATTATCACATAGCAAGTGTTATATATGGATACATGAAATTGGTTATTTGAAAAGTACTCGCTATCACGTGCCAAGTTTTATTAATGGGCACATTGTATTACACTTGCAAAGTGCTCACTATCACGTGACAACCATACTATTTAAGTCTTGGGGCAAAGATTTTTGCTAGAACTTTGGACATGGCTAGCAGGAGGAGTGAGTGGAATCTCACTGTTCGTTATCTTCACATTTCATTGAGAAGAAAGGAAAACCTTATGAATTTAGTTCCTCGGGATTTTGAAAATCCGTGCAGCTTTTTCACGATGATGCCTTTACCAGATGACCAGGTATATGAATGGCTGAGAATGCAATGGTTACTGGCAAGTACAATTCCTTGTACGTTCCCCAACTGCGGTGGTGAGATGTACCTGAGTACAAGCTCTCTGAGGGCTGGTAGTGCAGTGTACAATACAGCGCACACATACAAAGAATTGTCGTGCGGATTCTATTTTTGAAAAAAACGAATTTGACCCTCCAGGATATTATCCTGTTCATTAATGTTACATTGGCGGTTGTTCCTTAAGTCAGTGTGCAAGATTTTCTGGCGTCTCGTATAACAACACGGCTGTTCACTGGGATCCTACATAAGAGAACTCTTCAAGGAGCATTTCCATCGAGACATTTTGAACAGAAAACTAAACGGAACCAGAGAAAAATAGATGTTTGGACGAAGAGTTGAACATAATAGAGGAAACTCCAACTGTGGGTTAAAGGTCATTATAAACACTACTTACAAAACATCATTTACAAATAACATGCAACAATAAATGAAGAGAACAAAAATGATCACACATTCGTGGCAGATTTGGATAAAGAAATAAACACTTGGTAAACTATATTTACAAATAACATGCAACAAAGTAATAAAAAAGATATCACATGTTAGTGGATGTCTTAAATTATAACAAAATTTTTATAACAGCATTGTAAAATCCGCAATAACCAGATAATTTAATAAAAATCAATACCTTAACTTGCTGGAAATTTTTTTTTTTAGGTTTCCGGAATGGTGGGGAGGGAACCATTATTTTGTATCCTGTTGGTGACAGAACAGAAGATACACTACTTCCAATCACCCGAAGGCATTGTGCCCCAGGGAGAACGATTTATATAATAGTGATGGCTGGTCACCCTACTGTCCACTTAGTGAGATGGGGCGTGAGCACTTCACCGTGATCCACAAGTATTCCTTCAAGACGCCATACATCAACAAGAATACCGGTGAATATTCACACAAACAGAATCGAGGGGCCTGGAAACGCGCCAAGGACCACTTCAAGAGAATATCCGGAACGACGCTGGGTCAGTTTGGGGGCCATGTGGCTGATATCATGTGGAGGGCACACATGTAGTCGGATTTATATACAGAATTTGTTTCGTAAGATATCATAAATTAAGATAATGTAAATAAAATTTGAAGAGAAATTATGAATTTACTTATTTGTTTCCTATTTTATTGCAGGTCTGTATACCCCCTTCAGTGTACACCACAATATCATTACACGACACCACAATATCATTACAAGACACCACATTACCATTACAAGACACCACAATTTCAAGCCGGTGTCCTTGCACATCTTTCGTCTGATGGGAAGCAAACCAAAAGGCATGATGCGCAAATCAAGCCTTATATTTCAGCTTTTGCAGGGAGATCAATCCACATGCAGCAACTTCTTTGCAGGGACCAGCACTGGTGACCAGTGGAAGCTGTTTGACCTCATCAACTAATTCTTCTTTGCAGGGTCCGCACTTGCAACACAGGGGAGCTGCAGCACTTCAAATACATTAACTACTTCTTCTTGTTTGCAGGGCTCAGCAAATAAACATCCTGGACGAAATTGCAAGTGATACTGGGCCACGATGTCCTCATCAGAGACATGCTCCAAGGACACCCATTCTCCAGCTGCTGGATCACAATGCAGTTCAATGGCATACAAATCTGTACTGTATGTCTCAGTTACAAATATTTGCTCTTGGTCTACAGTTGAGGTCAACCATTTTATGTTTCAAGGCCATATCCTGCATACTAATCAATTAAGTTCTTTACACGGGAATTTGTCAAACTCGGACCCTTTAGCTAGCCATTATTGAATTAACCATACTCATTGACAATAGACTGTGCAGCTGCATGACAACATATATCTGGGGACCACACAACCGCCATCATTAATCATGACGACCATTAATATATTTTTGATTCACATGCAAGGGATGTTAATGGTTTTCAAGACCTAGATGGTGAAGCAGTGTCAATCTACCATTCTGTTTCATTATGCAGGCACTAGGGGGAATTTGGCTGTCATCGGGGTATGGAGCCTAACCAAAAATGTTATGTTTTTCCATTGACAATTAACGCATTGGTGTCTTCTGCTGAGGACACCCATCACCTACTTGCTGACATTGTTGCCACTGATGACCAACCACAACAGGCACCAGCTCAAGATGCTGACTCTCAGGGTCATAACCAAAACACTGTTGGGACTAATGTTCATGGTTTAAATCCTTGTAGTTCTAGGGTCTACTGCCTCCGAAAAGATCCACTAGCAAAGCGGTTTTCAAACAGCTGGGAAACTAACATAAAACTTTCAGGCCGCAGGCAGAAGAAACAGAAAACACATTCAAATAAAGATTTATTTTCTTCCCTTCCAGACAATGTTTTGGTCACCATTTTGACCTAAGCTGCCAAGTGTGATGCTGACATGAAATCAATTGCTTTAGTTTGCTGTAGATGGCATTTAATGGTTCGCTATCTCCTGGACAACCTGGAAAAAGCATGTCTACAAGTCCATGCTAGGAAACATCAATATATCACGTCTTCAAGGTGGTCAGTTGAAATTTTCAGATTCAAAAGTTTACCCTCCATCCAATCAAAAGATCACTGATCTCTCTTATGAAATTCAATAAGATCCCAAAAGCCCTTATAAAGTGGTTCATGTAGACCAACGTAAACCTTATGAAGGTATCCTTCCACCCACAAATTGGACACCTGTGGTACTTCTCATGATGAGTCACAGCAACCCCCCACATGTATGACTACAGAATTATCAGATCCTTCCGATACTGTAACAGACACTTTATCACCAGTTTTTAATAGTCCTGAACCCATACGACAATCAAGGCGGGGTAGACAAATAAAAGCTCCTGCTGTCTTCTCCCTAGAATCAGATATCCAGACATTTCTTATTTTTACTGCCAGTGTATATATAGTTTAGTTGTTTTGTTTGTTTTCTTTTTTCATTTTTTTTTTCATTAGGAATTCAAATTGAATTGTTTTTGTTTCTTGAAGGTTATTAGGATATATACAAGGTGAAGATAACGAACAGTGATCAATCTCATAACTCCTACAAGCAATACAAAATAGATAGTTGGGCAAACACGGACCCCTGGACACACCAGAGGTGAGATCAGGTGCCTAGGAGGAGTAAGCATCCCCTGTTGACCGGTCACACCCGCCGTGAGCCCCATATTCTGATATATCTGTTGAATTCAGGAAACCGCCATGGCGTGACCACAAGAGGGTCAGCCATGTCCTGTCAATGGATGCCCCTCTACGGATCATGTTTAGAAGAATTGGAACCTACAGGGCACACTCTCTCAAATTTCATAAAGCCAAGGCTCCGGTGTACCCCTACCCTGGTATCAGGTGCACTACTCGTCAGGGCCGTAAATTACATGGAGGCGGAGGAGGCAAATGTTGTTATCTACTACACAAAGGAAAGTGTAAAACAGACAGAGCAGTAAACTTCAATGTTTCAAGGGAAATATTTGTTCCCGTTGGAAGTGGTAAGTATAAATGTCGAATTTTCTGTTATTTTTCTTTGAAAACTGCCTTTGATTGCTAGACAATTTTGATGCAAGTTCTCATGACGTGTCAATGCAAACAATTCATTTGATGAAATGATTCTTTTTAAAATAATAATGATTAAAATGATAAATCCCCACGGTAAAAAAAACCCATTAAATCAATCGGGGGGAGGGGGGGTGTTAATGTAGGGATTTTTAAAATCTGTACTACAACACAATGTTTATCCACAAATCATTGAATTAAGAAACAATAGAATCACACAAAAACAAGATGAAAGTGGTGAAAAGTGTTTATTGTCCTGCAAGCTATGTACATATCAGCATGCATGCAGAAAAAATATATATTAAAATTATATCAGATTATTTTTGACTGATTTTTTTTACTAGCTACTTTTCACATGTGTTTGTTTTTTTGGATTCCTAGATTTAATAACTATTAAAGGATGAATGAATCAGCGTGAGAAGGTAGTATATGTACATGTATGTATGTGACAAAAACCAAATAACAAATATAAAAAAAATAATGATATATATTTATTCATGTAATTATGCAACTATAAGAACCATTATGTGGGTGGGGTGTGTGTTACAGGGTGATGCATATCATTAATTTCTCTAAATTTAAGCTGAATGGATTATAAAATTCAGATGGTTTAACATGACACAAAAATCTGATGATTTATTTGCATGCACACAGGTACTAAAGTGTATTAGTGTGACATACATGTATATACCAATTACCAAAGCTTGATAATAAATACAACGCCCATTTCATTACAGATTTGGAAAATGATTATAGTCAAATCACCCCTACGGCAAGACAATTATCAGACTGTATCAGTGAGTATATTTATTTATTTCAATCAAAAGATTTTAAATTCAGAACATGGTACATCTGACCTTGTCATATTGTCATAATTCATAAATTATGTAAGTTTAGAACTATTACAGATAAGAGCTGAATTCCACGTTTGACATGTATATTTCTTGAGACAAATCCTGAACAAAGGTATCCAATGTTATGATGTCACAATCCTTTTGTTTTAACTCACTTGACAGACATACATGTAGAATATAAAAACTTTAACAATAACATAAGAATGGTTAGAGATGGGGGTTGGATATTTCAGAAATGTGTGTTCCTTCATGTCATATGATAGTAACATTTTTACCTTACGACCTTGACCCTTCATATTGAAGTTTTATGTGATGTCACCATGCCACACACAACACATACATGCATTTTTAATTCATGACTGTTATCAAAGATTTTAACCCACTCGACAAGTTTTAAACTCTCTTCAGACAATTCTTGTTTAGATAATTTCAAATACTAGCTCGTATATATATATATATATATATATATATACATGTATCAGAGTTGATGTTTTGAAATCAGAATGTGGTTTAATTTTTGAATCAATGAATATATAGTTGTTTTTTTTAGCTCACCTGAGCTGAAGGCTCAAGAGAGCTTTTCTCATAAATATTTGTCTGGATTCTGTTGTCATCATTGTGGTAATAATTTTTCCCATTTTCATCTTCTCCAGAACCACTGGCCCAATTGAATGAGATTCATTTTCGTTTAAATGAAAGGTCATGCCCCCTTTGAAGGGAGATAATAAAGAAAAGGCAAAAATAGGATGGGGTCGTTTAATGTAATGAAAATATGCAAGCATTCCCAGGTTGTGTAGATTGGAGTTAGTTCAATTCATGACCTGGGTGTAGGATGAGGCTATAATAGGGGGTCAAAGTTTTATAAGGGATAATATAAGGAAACGTATTTAACAATCCTCTTCTCAAGAAGAGTATGTCAATGATTAGTCATATTCATAAGCAAGGATCTTCAGGTAGTGTAAATTTTATTTTGTTCAATTCAGAGGCTAAAGAATTAGGGTATGGAGGAGATCAAAGTATGATGTGGGAATATACAGGAAATTAAAACAAATTCTTTTCAAGGTTAGCAGGGCCACACTAAATCCTTTCAAACTGCAAATGTTCCTAATTTGTGTTGATTCATTTTTCATTTCTATGCACCCATGACTAAAGTCGGGGGGGGGGGGGGGGGGGGGGGGGCAATGTCTGTCTGGAACTTGCTCATGTTAGTAATAAGGCTCTCATATTTCATATTTTTATTCCTTATAATAAGACATTTCTTTTGTTATCAATTTTTTTTTTTACTTTTGTGTTTGGCCTACTTTTAACAAAATATAACCTACAGTAGGCAATTCTCCTGAACTATATATAAGGTAGTCTAGCTTTTTATGTTTAGTATTTAGATATCTTATGGCAAGAACTTTCATTTGATACCATGCTGTTTGATATTGTCACCTTGGTTTTGAAGTTTAACCCAGATTTTATTATATTGATATTTTACATAAAGATATACAAATGTGTATATTCTTTATTACCAGACTTTTAATTTAGTACCTGACCTTAGTCTTTAAAATAGCATGATTTTCAAAAACTTTAAATTGGTATATAGTTTCTCAGCCACTTTGGATTGGGCTTTGATATAGATTTCACATATCATAGATTACTAATGAAAAGAGCTTTACTTTTGAACTTCTGACTTTGACTATGTTGACCTACTTTTGAAAAACATTCATTATTACCAGATCTGTTATATCTTGAGGGATAAGGTATTGGGTTAGTTTGTTTCACATGAAATGCCTAATGACCAGAATTTATTTTATATCATGACCTTTGACCTTGTCACTATATCAAACATATGATCTTGACTTTCTTAGTGCATTGCTTACAGTGCTATTTAAACATGTTCATCATTTTATTTCCATTAATTTACACAACTGTTGTTATTTAGATCTCAGCTGAGTCCAAGATAGGAAGAGGCTTTGGAGAGAACACAGAATTACTACAGACAAAAGACTTGTGAAGTTATAAGGGGAATTGCAGAACTCATAGCTCCACTTCAATCTAGATATGTTGACAGTTATTTCACAGAAACACTTTGCAGCTGACAAAGATAATCAAATGATGACCACTACTTTAACTCTATGGTTGCAGCATATTTCAATTTTTGAAGTGACAAATGTTATTCCTGTTTGTGAACCAATATTCAAAAGAAACACTGCTATGGCATTAGACATAAATTAGAAGAGAGTGGTGAGGTGGCAAAATAAGATTCCATACTGTGAAATGTATCAATTGTTAATATACATGTATCAATATAAATTCAGTGCCAATTTTCATAATTTCTAGGGGAAAAGTTTGTTTGTAACAAATGTCAGAAATATGCACTAGCTCTTACTTTGTAAACCATGCTACTAAGTACCAGGCATTAAGACATGATTTGTTTATTGTTATTTGTTAAACAGAGACAGATCCAGTGATTTGAAAGGGGGGGGGGGGTCCAGAAAAATGATCTAAAATCTGCATTAGGTCATATCCGATGAATTGATAAAGTAAATATGTTTATTATTGATTGCTAGTTACATGTAACCTTTTATGCATCAGTTGAAGATACTTTATGAACATTTTCTGTCACTGGGTAAAATTCAACAAACATTTTGTGTATCTGGAAGTGGTCAATATATATTTCAACATCAGAGTAAATATGCATTAAAGCAAGTCTGCCAATCTGATGTAGGCAGAAAATGGAATATGGCATGTTATTTCATGAATGCAAAGGGAAATGCTTTACAAGAAAGTCAAAAAAATTCTGGTTAATGCTAAATAACTATCTAGATGTCCCAGAGAAAAGGAGGGGGTGTTTTCTACCCCTCCCCCCAACCCCCTCGGGATCTGCCAATGTCAAGTTTGTAATGCGAGTGAATGATTTTAGATTCTTCATGATAGGCAATTTATTAAAATTTGATTTACCGATAATTTTAACTTCATATATGTGTGTTAATTAATTGACTATTATCTCAAATCCTGTGTCAGAATTGACCTCTAAAAATCAACATTGTAAAATTTTATACAATGAATTACATAGGCATTTTTTTTGCCTTTATTATATAGAATGTATACAAAGATATGAAATTTATTTCTGAATGTTCATATGTTCTAGTAATTTTTCATGAATTTTAATCATTTAATCATTGATTTGTTATATATCTAAGTCATATTTATTTCTATTTATGTAGTTCAAAAATCTTCATTTTAGTTGACCTTTTTGCACTTATTGAAAATTTTGAGATTTCAGTTCAACTTTTCACCATCAAACCTTGCTTTTCCCACTGAATTTATTTTTGTAACTTGAAATACACCTCTTCAAGTTTCTGGTTATACATAATCTATTTCTTTTGAGACGTTGTATTGGGTTTTGTGAGATCTTATATTTTGATCATTATTTTGTAAAATATATTGGTGTGAAATATGTGCAATTTTAACAATTAATAAATTCATTCATTGGATGAATATACACACAAAAACCCTCTTAGTTATTGCATATAGTGTATATCTAACATATAAAATATTGCTTTTCTCTATTTTTTAGTTATATGACATTTTAGAGCTGTTCAAACAGCACCTTTTTCCGATATTTCGTGACCTTTTTGCACCGAAATTTATCTCAAAGTTGTTTTTCCATGTCGAACCCAAACTAAACATGATAAAAACTTTTTATTTGGCAAATTTCATTTTGGGGTCAGTAGGAACCTGTGCACAAAGTTTCATGAAAATCTGAGAGATAGCATGTGCCGACCTCTGCCTGATATCATAATGGACACCCTCTTAAATCAACCTAGTATTAATTATATATATATATTTGACGTTAATTAGTTACTTACTGTCAGACATCCGGTTTTTTTTTATTTTATATCTGTGAGCTCGAAATAAAAGACACCACAAAGTCGTCCACTTCTGATTCATACTACATATTGTATTTAAAGTAGACATTAACGGCAAACTGACAACTCAACTGTATGACAAACGCGATGATATCAGCTTCTCCATCGTCAACTTCCCTTATTTCTGTAACAATATTCCATTATCACCTACATATGGTGTTTATATTTCTCAACTGTTTCGATACGGAAGAGTTTGTTTTGTGTATAGTCAGTTATTAAATCGAGGAAAGCTACTGACAAACAAGTTGATGGTACAGGAATTTCAACAGTCTCCATTGAATTCAGCATTTTGCTAATGGGGAATATTCGCCGATTTCACCCTAATATACGTCGCCACTGTTCTAAAGGTGGTTACGCGTGCGCTTGATATCGCAATAGACGTTACTAGTGACTTTCTCGCATTTTCCATTTCACGCGATTGAAATGCCACAATATTGCTCTGTACCAGGACGCACCAACTCTGGGGACACTATTTTCCATCGGATTCCGAATTGCGCTTAAAATGGATAGTGGCATTTCGAATAATAGATGAGAGAACTAAGCGTCTATAGAAGCCAGGAAAGTACGATGTTGTGTGCCACAGCCATTTCCGCTCGAGTGACTATAAACCAGCGGGTTTTTGTTTTATATTACATACTTTTAATATTCAAGCATTTTAGTTTTGTTTCGTTTTTAACACTGATGCCTGGTTCATTCCACAAGACAAGAGGCAGACTTATTATCCTAGTGCACTAACTTGGACTTCTATCATGGTTCAGTCGCCCCACACGAAGGAGCAGGTCTCCATCATGCATATAAATGCAATGTACAAATGGTGTTTACAAAGACACTAGAGTAATACAAGAAAACATAGCTCAAAGGGCGTTGTTGCAGTTTTTTTCCAGTTCATTCTCGAAATTAAATATTAGCGGTTTGAAAAAATGTGAATTTGAAGTGGAGATAGCTTTGATAAAAGATTAATTAAATATCTTATTATGAGGAAGTAGCAAATAATGATTTCATAAATGTTTGTCTCAAAATCTAAGACTTCAAATACTTTGTAGGGGCCAGGTCATGTCTTAAAGAAAATGCAGTGCCCTCAGTATTTCCATGTCACCAGAAAACATTGAATGTGTTGGATATAGAGGAGTCACCAAGGGGCAAGAGATACAAACACAGAACATCACCACTTACAAATGACCCTAACAACATCTTGACAGATCGGGATATAGGGCTCACGGCGGGTGTGACCGGTCAACAGGGGATGCTTACTCCCCCTACGCACCTGATCCCACATCTGGTGTGTCCAGGGGTCCGTGTTTGCCCAACTATCTATTTTGTATTGCTTATAGGAGTTCTGAGATTGATCATTGTTCGTTATACGTTTCAAGCGCACACGTAACCACCCTTAGAACGGTCGCGCCACCTAACGAGTAATGTCACGAATGTTTCCTAATTGTTATAACGCCCTAGTTCGTCAATACAACGTATCATTTAATCAAATTCTGGCCGAGAGGTTAGAGCGTTCGCCCCGCATGCGGAAGGCCGGGGTTCGAATCCCGGCCGCGACACACCTAAGCCGTTAAAACAGGTAGTGACAGTTACATCGCCAATGGCTTATTACCAAGATAAAATGTACCTAGGAAGAGACCGCCGACCTTCTGAAAGTGAACTGGGAAACTTTCTCACTTACCGACGCGAGAGGGATTTGAACCCGCGCCGACCAGAGGTGAGAGGTCGTGCGATTTTGCTCGCGATGCTCTAACCACGAGATTAGTTGAATATGTTTTGATGCGCTTGAAGACGTTTTTACATTGATATAAGACTACCTCTGTGTCTCTCGATCGAGAATTTTTAACTCGTATGGAGGCGTCACAAAGACCGGTGAAGGGCTTCAAAGTTATACATTTACTCCGCGAAGTGAACAGTGAGGGGTCTTTAGCGCGACACACCTACTGTGATTCGAACCCCGGCTTTCCGCATGCGGGGCGAACGCTCTAACCACTAGGCCACCGCGGCGGTCCGAACCCATGTTCACACCAGAGGTGGGATGAGGTGCCCAGAGTAAGCATCTCCTGTCGACCAATCACACCCGCCGAGCTTGTAATCTTCAACAGGATCCGTAGTCAAAATCAAGTGTGACAATCACAGCTGTTTGTGCTAAACACCATGTGAGAGACGAAAAACCACAGCCCCACAATGTGAGAGACGAAAAACCAAAGCCCCACATTGTGAGAGACGAAAAACCAAAGCCCCACAATGCGAGAGATGAAAAACCAAAGCCCCACAATGCGAGAGATGAAAAGCCAAAGCCCCACAATATGAGAGATGAAAAACCAAAGCCCCACAATGTGAGAGATGAAAAACCAAAGCCCCACAATGACTTATTCTACCCACGGGCGTGACAACATTAACATCCTGTGGCACATGATGAAATAATGCCGTTTGGTTAAAAAATTTAAGGTGTATAGTTTGATGTGATTTTAATCATTAATTGAAATTCACTGTAACTTTAATCTTCATATTTTTCCCAAAGCATTCAGATTTCTGGAAATACTTGGGCGATGGATATTCTACTCAATCCAGATCTTAGCAGAACTCAATCTCCAAGAAAAGATATCAGGATTCCCCGAGTCTTCCAGTATTTCTGAATATTCACAAGTTTTTAAAATCTTTAACCCTATCCATATTGAGCAAATAAACTTTTTTTTCGAACACAACACCGCTACATTTTACTATCTGTTGACAAGTATTGGATTGACCATCATAATTCTGTATTAATGATTTCAGAGGCCAAGATCTGGTTATTTAGGGTACGTTTCTTTAAAAAGAATATGTCCAGGGCTATTTGAAATAAATGTGAATGGGATATTTATCAAAATATATAAATACATTAAGGTACAACCCAAAGAAACAATAGTAAACGTCATGTCAACTAGGAATGGAAACACAGAAAAACATTACTTAGCATTACGTCACGTGGTTCACTGTTCGTTATCTTGACATGTCAATTACTACAAGAACAAACAAATATGATGGGAACGTTCCCATTTAATTTGGGGAATTAAATTTTCTTATCTTGTAAAATAAGTAGATTGTACTGGATTTGCTATAACATCTTACTTGCAGATGAAAGTATGGCCAGCCCGGGGCACTCTGCACAGTATTCTTCGTATACAGTGATGGAAAATGAAACCAAAAACATAACGTGAATCCTCACGCAAACATGTGTCGGGGAAGAAGTACAAATTCATAAAAGGCTTCCTTCATCGACTCTGTCTCATTCTTTGACTTGCATGAAAACAGAGATCAATCTCATAACTCTTATAAGCAATACAAATAGATAGTTGGGCAAACACGGACCCCTGGACACACCTGAGGTGGGATCATGTGCCTAGGAGGAGTAAGTATCCCCTGTCGACCGGTCACACCCGCTGTGAGCCAATGTATCTCTAATAGTTTCATTATGTACTTTATCAAATGCATTATGAACATAATATTAGCACTATATATTATCAAGTGTAGATACTCATTCTGTATTTATCCCGTGGGGATCCGGGTTAGAAAACGTCTTCAGTAACCTATTACTAGTCGTGTGAGGCGACTAAAATGTGGCAGTCCTTCGGATGAGACCGCAAAAACCGAGATCCCGTGTCACAGCAGGTGTGGCACGATAAAGATCCCTCCCTGCTCAATGGCCATAAGCGCCAAGCCTAGGCCTAAATTTTGCAGGCCTTCACCGGCAGTGGTGACGTCTCCATGCGAGTAAAATATTCCCAAGAGGGACGTAAACAATATTCAATACTTTATAGACGACACGCAGCAGGGCGTTTGTGTGGATAATTTTGTCTCAAGTTGTGTGCAGTTTGGTAGGGAATTCAAGTATTTTGCAAATTTTATTAATTGAAGTTGAACCGATTTTTATACGACCGCAAATGATTTAGCTTTCTTATTTTATTATAGAGCAGTTATTATTATTACACATTTAGATAGCACTGTATTCATTGTCTGTGGACATTTCTCGTTTAAAGCAAAACATAACTAGAAAATTTTATTCTCATTTAAGGGCACTAAAGTGTTTCAGAAATATCAGCAGATAGGCAGTAACATTTTGTGAGAATATCGAGGAATAAGTACATATTCCACAGAAGATCCACAGGACTCGACAACGAAATTGGAATGAGTCGGGGTATGGTTCTGGAATTTGACCGAAGGTGTCCTGCTCACCAATGCTCTTGTTTTCCGGCAAAATTTCCAGTTTACGTAATGGCGCCGGCTTTAACGTCTTCCTGGCACGGCAAATATCAAAATCATAAAAAAGGCCAGGAAAACGTAAGATATTTCGGACTAACCATGCTCCAAATCTATCAACGCCAACTAGTCAAATAACACCTGAGGAAATATCGCGATTTACTGGGACTGATTTAGACGTCGTTCATGTTTGTTAGACAAGATTAAACTGAAGATTTATTTAGAGGCCTGATCTGAGGATTTTTTGTGAATCGAAAACATTGGTAAACGTCTCCTTCTTGTGTAAGTGTTTCTTCATTAAATTGCATATTCAGACATAAGTATATAAAAACATGGCATAATACCGTTATCTGCACCGCATATCTTGAATATACAGTCTATTCCGTAATTTAGGCCAATCATATTGTTGATAACGAACAGTCTCGCTCTCTGACAATTTAGATTGTACGTATAATCCAGATTTAAAGAGAAATGTAAATTTGTTGGAAAGCTTCGTGTCGGGCGACTGAGTAATTGTACGAATTAATATGCATTACGAGCATACTAATAAATCAGGTCGTTCCTAGTTGTATTCGTTCTGATAATTTGTCGTCATTTACAGGAAACAAGAAAATGACCAGAACATATTTACACGACAGGCACCTGAAGTAGTATGTACATACCCCCCCCCCCCTTCCAGAATGAAATTTATTTACAAAGAACCAAAAATGTTATTTCCCCACACATTAATTATTCCTGTTTGTCAGTTTGTACACATTCTGTAAGCTTTTGAGATGAACGCTTGTGAGATTCAAATATAAAGGTGTGCAACAAATCATGTAAACAAACAGGGGGCTGTTATGTTCTCAGTTCTGTTTATATAAAGAACACTCGGATGCGAGCCATGCTGTTTATTCCCGTGACGTCACGATATATACATATCAGTTCGTACATAGAATGTTACCTGACATCTACGATATACATCATTATAATACTGATTATCCTACATCTCCCTTTTTTTTCAAGATATTTCAAGAACACATGACAGGGAATTATTCTCACTCAAACAAACATTATACTCACATTTTTTTTAAAACAACAAATAAATGAAACTATGACTAGAAACTATAATGACTAGAATAAACACATTAACTGACAGAATTCTTCTATCGGGTTGATTTTAAAGTATGCATTAACTAACAGTTACAATGTATGATAGTCATTATGCAAGTCACAAATTCAGTCTCTCGATCGGCTTTGACACTCTACCAGATCTGGTGATGCGCGATGTGTTTTGATCAACACAGGTAAGTTTCTCGTTCACAGACTTTGTCGCGACTTGGTTTCGGGTAGTGTGCGACACTGTTTCACTGGTCTTGTTACGCGCATTTTCACTCACAGAATTCACATTGTTACGAATGTCAGGCTGTCCAGCGGCCCTAAAATTCCTAATTTTTTTCAGTTTTGTTAAAATACCTTTAAAAAAATGTAAAATTCAAGGGGAAATCCTAAAAATCCCTTATTTATCATGTAAATTCCTACTTTTTTATCAGTCTTGAAAAATCAAAATGCATTCATACAAAATATGTGTTATTAACGTAGATTGCAGTTCTTATTCAGATAATGCTGATGTAGTGAAAGGCAGTTGACCTGTGGATCCATGTATCAAGCTTGTTTATTGGTTGTGACTTTGTGATAAAGAGTTGAGATTTTAGGCTATAGCCAATAATAGCTGAGACCATGAAACACTGGAATACGCCCTTCCTGTACTTACATCTTATTTGTGTGTCATATGAGTTTCTTTATTGTCAAATTTGACAAGGTAAGTCCTTTTAAATAATTAAAACTTCCGCAATTTGGTTAAAAATTCCTAATTTTAGCCCTAAGTTAGCCCTAATTTTTTAAAATTTTACCCCTAAAATTTGCCCTTATTTTTGGTCCAAGGGTGCTGGACAGCCTGGAATGTCCATATCTTGGTCAAATGTGTCACTCGCGAATACTTCATCCTTCAACATGCTTGCTGGTGCTAAGTGACGACGGTTCCTGCGAATCGATCCTTTGGGTGTCTCAATGATGTAAGAGCGGTCACTCTGTTGTGTCCTGGTTACCACTGTTCCGGTCGTTCCTCCTCCTTTTCCCTTCACCCATACTGTTTCTCCAGCTTTCAACAGAGATAAAGGTCTTGCTTTCTTTGCGAAATCAAAGTTAAGTTTTTGGTTCTGACGGGATTGTTCCTCTAGATGACGTACTTTTCCTAAGTCTGGCCATTTTGGGTAATAGTTTCTCGGATTTTCTGGCAAAGTGGTCCTGAGTTTTCTCCCCATTAAAAGTTCAGCTGGGCTGCATCCATTCTTCAATGGAGTTGCTCTGTATGCAAGCAATGCAAGGTACGGGTCTGTCGCATTTCTGATTTTTGGCGGGGCATTCCTCTCTGCTGTGAGCTTGCGAATGTCCGCATCTGTGGCAGGATACTGGTTTAGCACCCTTATTATTGTGTCCACTAGCTGGTTTTGTGAACCCTTTTTTGTTGGATTTTCCCGATTGAAAGGAGTGTTTCTTTCTTTGTCCATGTTTCTTGAAATTGCTGACGGCATCTACACTTGATGCTCTTCCTAACGAAGAACTCAGTTCATTGCGAACGATAGCTTGTTATTTTTGAACAGCTTCTCTCTGACGGGCTTGGTTTATGGCATCTTCAAGCTTTAGATCTGGATTCAGTTGAAGTTTTTCTGATAATTTGCTGTCTCTTATGCGAACAACTATTCTATCTCGGATCATTTCATCTTTCAATTGTCCATACTCACAGTGTTCAACTAGGGTATAAAGTGCAGTTATAAAACTGTCTGCGGACTCCCCTTCTTGTTGTTTTCTTTGGTTAAATTTGGCTCTTTCGAAAATAACATTTCGACGTGAAACGAAGTGTGCTTGAAATTTGTTACTAACCGTTTCATATTTTTTGGCGTCATCCTCATTTAATCCAAATGAATTGAAAATGTCCTCGGCCTCATTACCCATGGCGCATATAAGTATGTTCACCTGAATTGCCTCATCTTTCTTACTTAGGCCTGAAACAACTCTAAACCTCTCAAACCGTTTAACCCATTTCGGCCACTCTTCAGGTTTCGTGAAGGTGAAATTTTCTGGCGGTTGAACCTGGTACGACGCCATCATAAACAAAGAGTCTGTACCGGCGCGAAAAACACTAAGACAGATATGTCCGATAACACTGGGTGTAACTGTGCACGCAAAGTGTACACTAACTCCCTGAAACTGCAAATAGTGCTCGTCAGCAAAATACACCTAAAACGTCACTTCTGACACCATGTTATGTTCTCAGTTCTGTTTATATAAAGAACACTCAGATGCGAGCCATGCTGTTTATTCCCGTGACGTCACGATATATACATATCAGTTCGTACATAGAATGTTACCTGACATCTACGATATGCATCATTATAATACTGATTATCCTACAGGGGCTACCTACCTCGAGACCGATTCACGGAGTATAAAATAACTTGATGGGGGTAACCCCCCTGTTAATTCGTGCTATTAGGACGATTATCTACATAAACAACGCCTGGTCACAACACACGTTTTATTCAATACACATGTATGTATGTATGTATATATATATATATATATATATATATATATATATATATATATATATATATCGCACACCGAACCCGATCCAATTAATACATTTCATCAACATCCCCTTTTCTTTAGAAAATTTGCCACAATTTTACATAAAAAATCAAATCTGATTCACAAACAAATTGACTTAATCACAGAGAATAAAGTTCATTAACGGGTAACATAGTCCTTCTGATAGGCTGGGTTTTTTTCTATCACGAATAGGTCTTCCTTCATGGAGTGGTTCAGTCGGTTCGGTCAGTTCAACGGACAGTGTTTCTGGTTCACTTGTTCTAACAATAGCGTTTGATTGGTTTAGGATCGATTACAAAGTTTTCCTGTGTGCTCTTTGAATAATCTTCTACAACTGAACGCATCGGTGAACGATCACGACTGTGGAAATTAACTTTGGTATGTCGCACATGAATCCTATTTCTACGATAAGAGGTTCCATTCTGATCCTTGACGACATATGTACGCGGTCCGAGAATACCACTGAATTCTCCTAGTTTCCACTTGCGTCTTTCTAGATGCTGGAAGTATACTGCTTGACCGACATCCAATTCACTCTGCTCACGAGACTTCCTGTCAAATGATTTCTTTACTGTCTGTCTACGTTGGTTCCTCTTCTTTGAAATTTCAAGAGCTTCTGGTTTCACGAGCTTCTGATGTAACTTTGGAATCATGCCACGCACTTTTCTGTTAAACATGACTTCCGCTGGACTAACACCAGTATCCTGTCTTGGTGTGTTCCTTTGTTCAAGAATTGCTTCATAAGGATCTGTCTTGTCTACTTCACATTTCTCTAACAATGGCTTTTACGGCTGACTCCGCTTTGCCATTGGTGATGATGTAACATGAGTAAAACCCCACTTCTTTGCAAAATCTTGGAATTGTTGGCTTACGAATTGTGGGCCACCATCAGACATGATTACATTTGGAACACCAAATCGAGCAAACTGTTTCTTGAGTAAAGCTATTACTCTGGAGCTTGTCATAGATGTCAGCAAATCAATTTCAATGAAATTAGAGAAATAGTCCACAGCAATCAAATAATGTTTTCCATTCAGCTCAAACAGGTCAAGTCCTATTTTCTGCCAAGGAGTAGATCCTTCTGCATGCTGCATCAATGGAGCCTTCTGGTTCATTGGTTTTCTCTCTTGACAAATTAAACAACAATCAGCTAACTGCTTAATATGCGCATTAATTCCTGGCCAAAATATCGTTCCTCTTGCCCATCGCAACATACTATCATATCCAAAAAGAGCTTTGTGAAGTCTGGTCTTCATTTCGTTTCTCAAGGATTTGGGAATTATCACAGCTTCCCCTTTCAGCATCAGTCCATCACTATATGATATGGTGTCTCTGAAATCAAAGTATTGGCGAATTCCTAGAGGTGTTTCATGTTTCTGCTCTGGCCAGCCATTTATTACCGTTTCCTTCAACGTCCGCATTTCCTCATCAATCTCAGTTGCCTCTTTGATTTCAAGAAGACGAGCATCAGGGACATCACATGTTTCATCAATCTTCAATGACATACTTCTTAGTCTCTCATTGAAATTACCCTCCTCACTCTTAAGATACGCACGACTCAAAGTATCTGCAATTGTAAGTTTAGTTCCTTTGACATATACAAAATCAAAGTCATATCGGTTCCATCTCATCATAATGTCCTGTAAGCGCTTTGGTGTCATTGCAAGAGGTTTCTTCAGGATGGCCTCTAACGGTTTATGGTCATTCTGTATTGTCACTTTACGGCCATAAGTATACTGGTCGAAACGTTCCAGACCGTATAACACAGATAACGCTTCTTTCTCAATCTGCGCCCAGTTTCTCTCAGACGCCGTCAGTGATCAGGATATGGGGCTCACGGCGGGTGTGACCGGTCAACAGGGGATGCTTACTCCTCCTAGGCACCTGATCTCACCTCTGGTGTGTCCAGGGGTCCGTGTTTGCCTAACTATCTATTCTGTATTGCTTGTAGGAGTTATGGGATTGATCACTGTTCGTTATCTTCACCTTGCATACTCCACTGGTCTGCCATCTTGAAGGAGAACTGCACCAATGCCGTCTTTACTACTGTCCACTTGTACTACTACCTCCTTTCCAGGATCGAAATAAGCTAGTACGGGGGTTTCTGTCAGCATCTTCTTGATTTTCTGAAATAAGCTAGTACGGGGGTTTCTGTCAGCATCTTCTTGATTTTCTGAAATAAGCTAGTACGGGGGTTTCTGTCAGCATCTTCTTGATTTTCTGAAATAAGCTAGTACGGGGGTTTCTGTCAGCATCTTCTTGATTTTATGAAATAAGCTAGTACGGGGGTTTCTGTCAGCATCTTCTTGATTTTATGAAATGCTGCTTCGCAATCCTTTGCCCATTGTCATGCCTTATCCTTGCGGGTAAGTTCTCTGAGCGGTTCCAGAATGTTCGAAAGGTCAGGGAGAAATTTTGCCATGTACTGTACCATTCCACACAGTCTTTTAACACCTGATACATCAGTAGGGGGTTGCATGTCATTAATAGCTTTGACTTTCTTGTCATCAATTTTCACTCCATCTCTGGTAATTACATGTCCATGAAATGATATTTCTTTGAGTCCAACCTCTTGTTTTTCTTTATTCAAAATGATGTGTTTCTCTTCACATCTTTCTAAGACTTTCTTTAAGTTCAGATCATAGTCTTGTTTGGCTTCTGTGTCATTCGCTCCACAGCCGGCTATGATAATATCATCTATTACACCGAAAACACCGATCATGTCCCCAAACAATTCATCCAGTTTTCTCTGGAATATTTCACTTGATACCTTTAGTCCAAAAGGTAGTCTTGCCCATCTATACCTTCCAAAAGGAGTTATCATTGTCGTCAGTCTGCTGGATTCCTCGTTCAACTTCACGTGCCAAAAAGCCTCTTTGACATCAAGTTTTGTGAAGATTCTAGCCTTGCTGAGCTGTGGTAGAATGTCATCGGGAACAGGCAAGTGATATTGTTCCCTCATTAATGCTGTGTTGAGTGCTTGTGGGTCAATACACAGTCTTAGTTTTCCGTTGGCTTTACGAGCAATAGCCATCTGACTTAACCCATGGAGTAGGTTCTGTTATTGGAATTAGGACTCCTCTATCTTCAAGTTTCTGAAGTTCCTCTCGTACCAAACTTTGAAGCGCGATAGGGATCTTCCTGCAGGGAAGAGCTTAGGGTCGTACGTTTTGGTCAACATGTAGATGTGCTGTTCCCAAATCACCTAGGTCACTGCTTGATACACTGGCTATGAATCTTTCATCATTTATAGTAATCAATTTCAATTTCTGCACAGTTTCAAGTCCAAATAAGCATGTGTACTGATTCGGAACAACAATGAATCTGAGTTGGTGTTTTTCATTTGTGCGTGGATTGATAACTGTCAGATCTGCCTCACCGAATGGTTTCATGTTTGTCTTGTTCCACATGTTCAAACGGGCTTTGGTCGGTTTGCATTGCACCTTGCGAACATGACGCTGAGAAATTGTATTAACATCTGCGGCACTATCAAGTTGAAATCTGATGTCACAATCATCAACTTGCATGATTGCAGTCACTTCCTTGCCACCAGCACTAACAGCTTTCGACCACTGATCCTCATCAAATTCTTCTTCCTGGCTAACTGAATGTATCTTCTTACACTTTGCTTTGAAATGATTTCTTCCACCACACTGTTCGCAACATTTTCCCCATGCTGGACACTTTAATTTACCTGGTTCGTGTTTGTACCCACAGAATTCACAGTCTTTTCTCTTAAATTGAGTTTTGTTAGTCTTTGGAATTTCCTTCTTTTTCTCAAATTTTTGTTTACTGTGCTTGTCATTCGATTTCTGTATCTTGTTCATTTTCAAAGTGGTTTCACGTAGCTCCTTTACTTGTCTGTTCGATTGTTCATATGCTCTGCATACTTGAATAGTTCTTTCCAGTGTAAGTTTGTCCTCTCTGAGTAGAAGTTCCTGTAATTTCCCAGTAACCGTGAATACTATTTTGTCTCTCATCATTCTGTCTGCTTCTTGAAAGTTGCAGGATGCTGCACGTGTCTTCAGATCTGTGAGAAAACTATCAAATGGATCTTGGTATGGGAGCTTCCAAAATCTGTGTGATTCAAGTACTTCATTTGACCTGGAGTTACAATAAGATTGTAATTTCTCAAACAGTTTTTCAGGGTCATTCTTATCAATACCATCTTCCCACTGAAATTGGTCATAAATTTCTACAACGTGGGGGCCTCTGCAACTGAGTATTATGGCTACCTGCACTTCTTTGGCCTTGTCTGTGCCACCGGAAGCTGCGAGATACACCTCTACCTGTCTTTTCCATTTCTTAAAATTTTCTGACACATTTCCTGTCGTTAATTCTAATTGTGGTGGTAATCGAAAAGGACAGCTATATACTTGCACAGGGGTTGGTTCTGCCACACCCATGTTTGCAACTGCAAATGGCGGATGCACGTGGTTGCACAAAAGGTCAAAACTTACAAAATATCTGTTCGCAGGGTTGGTTGAGACGTTTTCAGAGATCAAACACCGCTGCCACCATGTTAATTTGTGCTATCAGGACGATTATCTGCATAAACAACGCCTGGTCACAACACACGTTTTATTCAATACACGTACATGTGTATATATATATATATATATATATATATATATACCGAACCCGATCCAATTAACACATTTCATATAACACCCCACCCCCCATCTCAATATCCATTGGGCTACTCCCACCCCCTCCCAGGGCTGACGGATCTAAAGAGGTAAGGGTCGTGTCTGGGCTGTCGCCGACACCGAGAGTAGAAACTGCCTCGCTAACGGACCAGTCCATAATACACAATTAGGTGAAATCAAAGCACAAAATAAGCATTAAAATGCTATAGATTATGAATTGATTTCTAATTCAAATCACAGGGGCATCTTAACCGCTCTGTTCTCTATCACACATATATAAATACACAAGGGAACAATCGAAAGTAGCACATGATTTGTAAACAAAGTAAAAAAAACACCTTACTTGAAAAAAGTTACACAAATCCTCCTATGCACTGATGCAAATGATGTCCTAGAACTTATCCATACTCAAATATTCCCAATGTAAATAGTTTTTATCCACTTGAAATCCCAGCTTCCTGCAGTTTTGAACTCTTAGGACAAGAAAAGATAACTCTACCTCTGACGACAAATTTCGGTTTTTTGGTTATATTTATCAATTTTTGAAAATAAAATATTTATCTTATTGAAAGCATGGAGTTGACATACTTTTATTGCCATTCAATTAGCGTAATTCATTGTAAAATTATTTTTATTAAATAAAACATATGTGTGATAGAGAACAGAGCGGATAAGATGCCCCTGTGTTCAAATAGAAAAACAGATTGACTGAACTGATACCGAATACGTGGTGCTACAGTAGACCAAAATGGCGGAGTTCACACGAATCGAACTCTCAAACAAAGTTTGACAGGTCCCCGCCAAATCCTCAGGCCTCGAGCTGGGCGCCAATGCAAGGTGAAGATAACGAACAGTGATCAACCTCATAACTCCTATAAGCAATACAAAATAGATAGCTGGGCAAACACGGACCCCTGGATAGACCAGAGGTGGGATGAGTCGCCTAGGAGGAGTAAACACCCCCTGTAGTATTTATTAGATTATAAATATACAATATCAGTTACGTTCTTCTGAAGACCCGCGCTCAGTGCAAAATTTAGTCCAAGCTGGAACAGCAAACTATCTAAATAGTTTCTGTGCACTATCAGATCCAAGAATATTTGTTCTCCACATAACGTCTTCTTCCGAGATGACTTCTGCTTTCTTATGAATTCCTAGACCACGCCATGACAATAACTTCATGTTGCATTCGAGAACCTCTATAAATCGGTGAAATGTTTGGTCATCAAAAAAGCTCACAAATCTTCCTGTTTGTCTCAAGTGGTGTTGAATACAACATACAAGTTCCTAGATTGCATTGGGCATATAATCGTCACCTTTCTGATTTCTAACTTCGGCAACAAAATAACTCATGGTTTTCTTCAGTTCCTCATCTTACATGTTTCTGTTGTTTTTGCCGTCTTCTTGTCTCTGTTTAAATAGGTTGATGGCCCATTTTGACTTTTGCTCGGTTTGTTTTTTAAGAGGCCCTTCTTCACTAATTCGTCTTGATTAAGTAATTAAGTGGTTGAAATATATATCGTATGTAGTCATATTTACTATATATATTATTTACAATACTGAACACAGAACACTATTCAATCACTGTCCATAGAATGACACAACAGATTTGCATAGTTTGAATAAAATGTGAAGATAACGAACAGTGATCAATCTCATAACTCCTATAGACAATACAAATAGATAGTTGGGCAAACCCGGGCCCTGGACATACCAAAGATAGGATCAGGTTTCTATGAGGAGTAAGCATCCCCTGTTGACCGGTCACACCTGCCGTGAGCCCTATATCCTGATCACGTAAACGGAGTTATCCGTAGTCAAAATCAGTGTGCCAAGTGTAATAGTGTGCGCAGGGCTCATGCCATGAGCCTTATAGAGGAAGAACAACAACGTGCTCCTAACTGTAATTGTTTTTTTAATGACGAACATGTGTGGGTCCACACGGGGTCCCGGATATAAACAAAACATGTAAGAGCGATAACTCTAAGTATGTACAATCACAAGTCAAATGTTACATCTCCCTCTTTTTGAAATTACATAGAAACAATTGTCTTTGGTTTGACAGCACGTCCAGAGCGTGTGATGTAGCAACCTTGACTAGAGTCATTTTTTGATTTAAGGGGGCTGTTTATGTCAGACTTTTCAACCTCTAAATTTTCATGATCGTGATTGTTTGTGACCATGGGACTAGAATTTTGATTGTCCAAAACATTGGGAAAAGACTCAAACATAGATACCTGGCTCAAGTCTGGTTCATTTGTCTTAGGCAAATGACGACGATTTCTCGTGTATTGCGCGCCATCAGCAGTGCGGACAGTGTATGACCTAGTGTTGTGTTTGTCAACAACAACTGCTGGTTTCCAAGATTTATTCTCGCCTTGGATTCTCACCGTTTCATTAAGAACCAGTGGTTTCAAAGGTTTTGCTTTTACATCATACTGATTTTTCTGTTCTAGACGAGATGACCTCATTAGACTCTTGATCTTTGGCAAATTTGGGGTTTCTGGAACCAGTTGAACAGGTAAACAAGGAATGACAGATCTGAGTTTTTTACTCATTAAGACTTGGGAAGGGGAACAACCAGTATCTGACAACGGGGTTGTGCGATATTCTAAAACTGCTAATAGAGGGTCGGTACCACTCTTTCGCGTTTTCTTAAGGAGTCGCTTGACCGTTAGACTGTGGGTACCTAGGACTTGATGTTATGTGATCAAAGTTCCACTTCTTACTGAAGTCTTCAAATTCGTACGATGAGTATTGTGGACCATTGTCCGATACGACCTTTTCCGGGATACCGAATCGTGCAAATATGGATTTTAGCTCATTGATAATCATGCTGCTGCTCGTGCTTCGAAGTTTCGTGTACTCAAAATATCTACTCAAATAATCAACTACCACGAGGTAGTCCTGACCTTCAAACGCGAACAAATCGGTTGCCACTATTTGCCAGGGATAATCAGGTATTTCATGACTGATTAAGGGTTCTTTTTGGTTTAACCTTCGAGACTCTAAGCATATCTTGCAGCTAGAAACAAGGTTCTGTATGTCACTTGACATTTTCGGCCAGAACATAATATCCCTTGCGCGGCTTAGACATTTATCGATGCCCATGTGGCCTGCATGGATTTTTTCGAGCATTTCAGTTCTGAATGATTTCGGCATAACGATTTTGTTCCCTTTCAGAATCAATCCCGAAACGAACGACAACTCGTCGCGATGGTTCCAATACTCGACAACACAAGGAGAACATTCCTTTCGCGATTCAGGCCAACCATTCAGAATTATCTCAGCTAATGTAGAAAGTTGCTCGTCACGACAAGTAGCGTATCTTATCGCCTCTAATTTTCGTTCACTAATCGGTAGTGAAGATAAGACTGAATGTACCTGAAGGTCTAATCCTTCCGAAATATGTGGATAAGTGTCCGGAAGAAACTTACGGGACAAAGTGTCAGCCACGGGTATGCTCTTTCCGGGCAAATGGTACAAGACTATATCATGTCTTTGAAGTTGCAATAGCATGCGCTGAAGCCTAGGAGGAGCCGCGCTGATCGGCTTCTTTACTATGCTTACAAGTGGTTTGTGATCGGTTTCGACTCGTACGGAGTGTCCGTAGACGTATTGGTGAAAATGTGTACAACCAAATAAGATGGCCAACATTTCCTTCTCAATTTGAGCGTAATTCACTTCTGCGGAAGTGAGCGACTTCGACGCGAATGCTATCGGTCTCTTATCTTGCATTAATGTAGCCCCTAAACCAAATTTAGAAGCGTCAACTTGCAAAGTGACTTCCTTGCCAGGGTCATAGTATGCGAGTACTCGTCCTGGGCATTAAGTGATGACCTTTTTGACCTCATTGAATGCTCTTTCCTGGGGGTGGTCCCAAGAGAACTGCACATCTTTGTTCAACAGTTTTCGCATCGGACTGGTGATTTCCGAGAGGTTCGGCGCAAACTTTGCGAGATAATTGACCATCCCGAGTATTGTTTCAAGTTCGGCCTTGTTTTGCGGGGGTTTCATGTTACTGACGGCATTGACCTTTAACGGATCAGGCTTAAGACCTTGCGACGATATGACGTGTCCAAAATAGGACAGTTCTGTGACCCCGACCTCTAGTTTATCCTCGTTAAATCGGATGCCCTTGTCGCGTGCTCTTGCGAGAACAGATCTAAGGTTCTGATCGTGTTCTGCCCTAGAACTACCAAATACCAAGATGTCATCGACTATGGCTACGACACCGCTCAGACCTTCAAAGCACTCATCGATTTTCCTTTGGAACTCATCTTGCGATGATTTAAGTCCAAATGGGAGACGGTGAAAACCGGTAACGACCGAAAGGGGTGTTGAACGTTGTGAGGAAGGATGACTCCTCGTCCAACTTGAGAGCCCAGTAGCCAGACCGTGCATCTAGCTTAGTGAAAAATTTGGTTCCAGAGAGCTGCGGCAGGATATCGTCTAGGGTATGCATTGGGTAATGCGGACGCAAAATAGCCTTGTTCAAGTCTTGCGGATCAAGACAGATGCGTAACTTACCGGAGCGCTTCTCGACTACCACAAGCGAGTTTACCCATTTCGTTGGTTCGGTGACCTTTGCAATTATATCTGCCTGCTCCATGCGTTCGTGCTCGGATTTCAATTTGTCGCGGATCGCGAATGGTACACGTCGTGGGGGGTGGACTACCGGTACGGCGCTCTGATCAATGTGGATCTTGATTTCCCCTGGAAACAGTCCAATTCCTGAAAAAACATCTGAGTAACGTTTCAAAATTACTTCATTGTCTAATGAGCTAAATTGAGAGTGACCATCAGGTTCATGTTTGTGAACGCTTTTATCTGGACAGTGGACCTTGACATCACTGTCTGGGACTACTGTTTCAACAGAGTAGACTAATTTGATCAATTCAAAACTAAGACATGACTGAAGACCTAAAATAGGGGGTCCTTCTGTATCGACAACATAGAACTCGAGGTTCTGTGACCTTTGACCTACTGTGCACGACAGACGACAAACACCTAATGTGCGTAGTTGACCACCATATAAGCTGAGTTTACGCTGGGGACTACGAAAGATGTCAAGTGATCCTAGCTTATTGTAGACCTTTTCAGGCAATATATTTGCTTGAGAACCAGTATCAAGTTTGAAATCTACAGGGAAGGATTTTGGACCGATATTTACCTTGGCAAAAGCCTGTTGATTTTTTACATGATCATAATTTGACTCTATACTATCAATGTAGAAATCAGATTCAGTGTCAGACTCGGGGCATGCTGTAACTTCTTGAACAGACTTTGATTTGTGCACAGAGCGACACACTTTGGAGAAGTGATTCCACTTGTTACAGTTATCACAACGTTTCCCCTTTGCTGGACAGACATCAGCTTTTTTGTGAGTGTATCCACAGTTGCCACATGTAGAAGATCCTGGATTCTTCTGTTGGTTCTGCTGTTTGGATGAACGTCGATGATTGGAGTTACGGTTCTTGTATTTCTTATCATTTGGTTCCGAATTCGATCTGCTTCCTGTGCGAGACGGTTTGGACACTGCATGCACTTCGGCATTATGCGGCGACATCAAGCGTAATTGCTCTTGGGAGTATTCGTAACTCTGGCTAATTTCAATAGCTTTAACAAGTGTCAGTTTTTCTACCTCATTTATGAGTCTCTCTCTCACCTTCGTAGATGACGTACCAAACACAATGCGGTCACGCACCATCTCATCAGGGTCTCCGTAATTACAGTCTTGTACATGTAGTTTCAGACGTGTAACAAATTGTTCAGTAGTGTCACTGTTTTGAAGAATGTTATTGAATTTGTACCTCGCAAAAACAGGGTTCAATTTGGGCTGGACATACGACTTGAATTTGTTAAAGTACACATTCAAAGTTTTTGCCTGTTCGCCTGAAAGTTCCGGCCAAGTGTTAAATACATCTCTGCCCTTGTCACCAACCCATAATAAGATATACTTGCATTTTATTTCCTCGTTCTTGTCCTTTAAAGGCCCGTCGAAAATAAGTTGCACATGTTGTTGAAATTTCTTCCACGCTTCTGGGAGATTGGTGCTATCCCAGTCCATTTTTGGCGTCGGAATGCCGGTCAAATCCATTTTGAAGTGTTGACAGGATTCTTTCTGTAAATCTGGTTTACTTCTGACACCATGTAATAGTGTGCGCAGGGCTCATGCCATGAGCCTTATAGAGGAACAAAAACAACGTGCTCCTAACTGTAATTTTTTTTTTAATGACGAACATGTGTGGGTCCACACGGGGTCCCGGATATAAACAAAACATGTAAGAGCGATAACTCTAAGTATGTACAATCACAAGTCAAATGTTACACCAAGAACGGCCTAACAATCGGTATGAAACACGTCAGACAGCATTTGATCGAATGATAGGTTGTATTGACCAACTATATCGTTATAAAGACCATGCAATTTTCGAAATGCTGAGTTTAATCGAGACTGTTGAAACCCCTGTACCATGGATAGTGCACAAGAGACGGTGGTGATTTTGTCTGTAGGTAGTCGATTGCAATGGTGCTCCGCTAATTTGTACATTTGTTTCTAACAAGTCCAATAACCCTCTCCACGTGAATTCTGGTGTGAGCTATTTTCCTCGTCGTTTCAATTTCACTTGGTGATGTTTCTTTTTCACGCGTAAAAGCACGAATTTTAACTTCGGCACAGCTGAAGCTACACTTTCTTGAATATAAAACTTATACGTTACCAATTTTGATGCACCAGATGCTCATTTCGACAAATAATGTCTCTTCAGTGATGCTCAACCGAAATGTTTGAAATCCGAAATAACTATGAAGTTTTAGAGCTAAATATAGCCAAAAACAGCGTGCCAAAAAAGTGGAGCCAAATTCGTCCAAGGATAAGAGCTATGCATGAGGGAGATAATCCTTAATTTTGAAATCAATTTCTAAATTTTATAACAGCAATTAAATATACATCCGTATTTTCAAACTAGTAACGAAGTACTTAGCTACTGGGCTGTAGAGACCCTCGGGGACTAACAGTCCACCAGCAGAGGCCTCGACCCAGGGGTGATCATGTAAATCTTATGCGGTACCAATATCAAGTCTTATGTATGCTAGGACAATATCACCTGATAATAAAGTTATCAAGGCACAATTTTCAGTTAAATACTTGTCGGTTACTCTGCCTCCCCCATTATCCTCCATCCTTTGGAAAGAAATGAAACCTCACCTTCAGGTGTTATTCCTATCACATATCAAATATTATGATGTTTGTAGTTGGACCAAGGTCTTCATATGAACACTTCAAAGCAATCTATTATTATGGACACTTTTACCCCGAAGTACTTTCTAAACATTGACATGGACACCCTCAGTTCTTCCCGTTCCGGTCACAGAATCAAACATTTCGGCTTCACAAACATAATGCGAATAATGTCCTGAAACACCAACATTTTGAAGAAATATTTTGCATTTGGAGTGAAGAATCTTGCAATGGACTAGAAAATCTCAGTATGTTAAGTTGGTCGCAAGTCGTAATTCTCTTGTAAAACGCGCCCCTGATAGTTTCACATAGTCTTCTGATATTAACATGTTTACAATAGTGTTGGACTGATAATGCTACTGTGTATAGAGCAAGTCCCAACCCAGGTGGGAGAGTTATACATGTGCCTATCACAGCAGTCGGGTAAGTCTGTTATAGCACTGAAGCCTGCGTAGATTCAGAAGTATAGTCAAGCATAAGCTAGGAAACACTTTTCGTCAGATTCTATCTGGTAAGAAGATTGATTGATTAAATATTGTTTAACATCCCTGTCGAGAATCTTTCGCTCTTATGGAGACGTCACCACTGACGGTGAAGGGTTGCAAAATTTAGGCCTATGCTCAGCGCTTATGGCCATTGAGCAGGGAGGGATCTTTATCGTGCCACACTCACTGTGACACGGGACCTCGGTTTTCACGGTCTCATCCGAAGGACCACCACATTAAGTCGCAATATGACACAGGTAAGTATGGTCGATGAATTCGCACGTCATAAAGATGGAGCAATGAACATCTCCCACGATCCCACTCTGAAAATAACTCTTCCGGAAGTGGTTCATCCCAGTCAACAGTTCCATGAATCAAGTATCTGAGGACACAACGGGAGCCATGAGGCCTAACGGATCATAATTACTATTCATTGTAGATAAAACACCCTATTTTGTAAACGGCTGTTTGTCATGAGAAGAAAGAAACAAGAATGAATCTGTACCTAGATCCCATTTCACACCCAAACTGGCCTGAACTGGAAGAGAATCTTTCCGCAAGTCAAGGTCCTTAATGTCTTTAGCGAGATCATCATTGGCAAACTCGTGGTCGTTAGACGCAATTTTGTGCAGGCGAATATTACCTCCTTGTATCAGAGCTGTCTATGCATCCTTGACAAGAGTAATAACACTACTGGGTGTGGTAAGCGATGCAAGTCCGTCATCCACGTAAAAATCATTGTCGATGTACTAAACTACTTTGGGATCCGCGCCTTGAACGCAAAGTCGTAAGCCATAAGTGGCAGCGGCAGGTGAAGGCCGGTTCCCGAACACATGTACACACATTCGATATTAACACATGTACACACATTCGATATTGTACCAGTGGCTTTTTCAAATCACAGTCCTCGCGCCACAAAAAAAACGAAGCAAATTTCGATGTTTCGGCTCAACACGGAAACAAAAGAACATTTGGTTGATGTCTCCGAGTTCACTATCGGTTCTCTTCTGAATCGCATCAAGACCCCAAGTATACTGTTAACCAGATCCGGTCCAGTCAATAGAACGTCATTTAATGAAAGGCCATTAAACTTGACTGAAGAGTCAAATACCACGCGTGCCTGACCTGGCTTCTGGGGATGGTAAACCGCAAAGATCGGCAGAAACCCAACACTCTTCCTTTGGTTGTAACGGAGGAGCCCATTCTGCATGACCCCTCTTAAGTATCTTTTGCATGAACTCGACGAGGTGCGAGGCATTGACAGAATCATTCAGCAGACTCCTTTGCAAATATCTGCCTCGCTTGAATAGTTGTTATCAAGCCTAGGCCGATCACATCGAAACGGTAGAGTGATGTCCAGAATCCCTCTTCATCCCTATGGAATCCTGCTCCAACTGTCTAGAAATTGTCGATCCTCAACAGACATGCCTACCTTCTCATCAAGAGGCGTTTTCAGGAAAACCGGATCATCATTCAAACGGAGAACATTCTGACAAGGTTCCATACAAGTAGAACGTCCGTTCGGATATTTGTGTCTTCAATACTTTAATGAAAGGTGGGATATGGTAACTCCCAAGGCAGGTTTCTCCCACTATGGTCCAGCCTTGAGGCAATCTCTGGGCAAATGGTTCAATGTCGGGCCCATATGTTGCTCAAGCACGTGTTGTGCCTTCAAAAGATTTCTTCCAATTAACAAGGAGATGCTGGCATTATAATCTAAAACATAGTCCAATATTCATAAGACAATCACTTTTATCGAATTTACCACGTTAGCAAAATATTTGCAAACAACGAGCATGAAATTAGGAGGCGAAGTAAATTCCAGAATAGTCCACCAATCTCAGTTTACCACTACACAATATTCGCATTCACCTGATGCATATATTCATATGAGAATAAATTTAATGAAAAAAATATTCAGAGTAAAAACTCCCACTGTAGTAGGCCAATCTCGACGTGAAATTGTTTGTAGAAATTCTACCATTCAGGCGGAAGTAGTAAACAAACCATTGTAATTGGTCGTCGTGCGTTAACAATTGAACATTTTTAACTTCTTAACAACTACGTGTCCAATTCCTTTCAAATTTGGTTTGAAGCATCATTGGAACAAGGGGAATATAAATTGTAAATTTCAGAATCCCTGCACCCCTGGGGTCTTAGAGACAGGGCAAAAACTGCCTTAAAATGATCAATTTTCAAAAATCTTCTCGAGAACCACACACATGTAAGAATCAAAGTACTTAAAGTACTCGTGGGAGTTGAACATTGTGGAAATTCAGTTAGAAAAGATAGTACTGGAAGGGTAGGGGGATAAATGACTGAATATTATCATGATTTTAGATACAAATCAACTGTTGTTGTTTTTCAAAGCGTTACAACAGCAAACATGGATAATGGAAGGCCCATGGGCCACAACGCTCCTCGAGTAACTGTAGTCGTGTTGTTGTTTTCTAGAATTTCACCCCTTTATATTCTCATGAAAAATGTGACCACATATTATGGCCCAAACATTCAAATCAATATGGTTATCAATGCCTTGCAGTTATGAAGAAGTTTTTCCCCTGTATATATACATTCAAGTTTAATCCTAGTTATAGCTAATTCTAAGGATTCATTACTTGAAAAGGTAGTCCAATATGCTAAACTATCACCTGAGTATACTACAGTCCTGTAGAGCATCAATGGAATGGTAAATAATTGTATAATAACTCAAAATAAATGAAATGCAAAAAAATTAAAAATTGTCGGGCATCGGAAATGCACAAGCCGAGTTGCGCAAGGAATGGGCATAGAGGGAACCGGCAGAAAAGTTTTCAAGAATTATCAAGCAGGGAGCAAAATTTTGCGTACATAAATATCAGCCGACTTAAATCCTTTGTGACCTTGACCTTTAACCCTTGACCAAAATCAATAGGCTTCTTTGTCTCATCAATTAGGATGATCAAGGACCTAACCCTAATTGCCCTCTAAATTAAATAATTAAGTCCCGTGGGTAGACTAATTAAGGTGTGGGCACGGCACAGGTGTTAGATCCTCCCAAAATCACCAAGGTTTAACGTGCTCCCACCCCCGGGACGCAAAGGCACTTCATCAGATCATAAGCCGAGTTCGACTTCATCGCAACTCCGCTAAAAATGAAACACTAGTCAAATAATGTTATTTATTGCCAAGGTATTTGGGATATTATACTGTGGCTCAAACAGGGGGGTGAATGAACCTGACAGTATGGAAAACATATAGTGGAATCAGACTTGTGATGCTGGAAATCTATAGTGATTAATAAACTATACATGTACAAGATCCATAACTATTTTTTTTTCTTCAGTTTGTGAGGAAGAATCCTCATGTCTCTTTCATCTGTAGACAAATAAACAATGTGTTTTGACCAGAGCAATTTCCATTCCTTTTTGCAGCATAAATTCAACATTGTGGCAACTGGGTTAAACTTTGATAGTGAAGTAATACATGGCAGCACCTTATCCCATGCTCTTAAAATTTCTGTTTGACACACACTCATGACATCCACTCAAACATTACAGAGTGCAGCAAAATCCCATTGTAATAGGGGATTCAAAATGAATAACTGGTACAAAATATGTTACATACTATTCAAAAAGGATAATGAATTTGACATATTGATGTCTTGGAAAAGGAAATTCTGACATCGGGGCTCTAAGCGTTTTCAAACATTGTCATTTGATAAAAGTGTTCTACAATTTTAAAAATAGAGATTAATATGTCTTTACATACATAGGTGAGAAAGTTTCCATTATTCCTAGCCGAGACATACCATGTATGCGCAAAAAATTCATAAACAAATATCACACTACTCATGTAGAAAATGTGGACCTTACCGTCATCAAGCGCAGCGAAACACGCCATTTCGAGATTATAGTCGACGAAAGCTCGGTAACAGTAATGAATAAGGTACACTCATTTTGTATCTATTTTGTGACTTTCTTTATTAAAAGGAACAGTTCTCTAATGTGTAACGTGCTATTACTACGTAATTCAATAACTTGAAGCATGAGGCAGTTTCACTTTGCCACCGGATATAAGAAATTTTATTTCGTATTCCGATCCCAATCGAAAGTTGTTGACTGGGAATGACGTGTTTTAATTCAATCTACATGTAACATCAAGCATTTTTTATATCACATTAAAAAAAAACAAATATATACACATACACAATGTTGTAGAGTTATTTCTTGTAAATTTTCTGAGGTTTCGCACCATATTCGATATTTCGCGCCACGGTGTCAATAGGGCTTGTGTGCAGTTGTCGTTCGTTTCCCTATCAATGTTTATAGGTGACGCTGCGCTACAAACGACAATTTTCAACCTTATCTTTTATTTTTCTATGTCTATCAGTATCAATTTGATCGAAATCTTGTATTCAAATTAATTTGAATACAATATCATTGCATTTATTTACATGTCAATTATCAAAATTAGATTAATTCAGAAAAGTTACATGGATTATTTAATGGCGGATGTTTATAAAAGTTTATGTTGATTTACCTAGGAGTAAATCAGCTGACACAGAACCCCCGCTGACGACCACTATACAAATCAATACAAATTACTGCGCAGAAAAGTGCGTGATGACCCAGGGAGATTGAACATAGTTCAACTCCCAAAAACTAAATGCATAGTAATGTAGAGCAGGACAGCTCCAACAAATTTGTTCAGTTATTTAATGTGTGAACAATATATATTTTTAACTTTTTCTTGATAACTATCATTCTAATTCTTTTCAAATTTGGTATGAAACATATTTGGAACAAAGGTAACATAAATTGTAATTGCAAGATTCCTGCACCCTTGGGCCTTAGGGGCAGGGTAAAAATGACCAATTTTCAAAAATCTTCTTCTCAAGAACCACACAAATGTAAGAAAAACTAAATGCATAGTGATGTAGAGCAGGAAGTCCTCTACCAAATTTGTAAATTTCATAATCCCCGGGGTAGTGGTGCTGACCCCAGGGCGGTGCCAAACTTGTTATATAGTGTTTATATGTAAAACACTTAAATAACATTTTGTTTAGTGCTTTTGATACCAGATTGAAACTAAATGGATAGAGCAGGTAGTCTTTCACCAAAATTTTTAATTTGATTTTCCCCAGAGTAAGGGTTTTGACCCCCAAGGTGGGGCCAAACTTAGTATATAGTATTTATGTACAGGTTTGCTGATACTGTATAAAATCTAAATACATACTTAGGAATAACAGAAAAGGATGTACAAAATATGGTGAATTTCTCAACCCAGGGTTATGACTTTAAGATGAGTCCAAATTAGTCATATCTCTTGATGTATTACTGTTAATACACCTATTATTTAAAGCCTTTCATCAGTGTATGCCCTTTTGCAGGGAGGGAAGTTTTAAGAACACATATTGTTTCATACTGTTGCTGAACATTAGAATTTAGCTTAAATATTCAGAACAGGATTTTTTTTTCTAGATTTCATACATAGCCCATGGAAGTAGTGATACTTTTTCACAAGTATTCAGGCCTGTGTGGTAGCAGGGGACAGTTTCGCACTATAGGCCCGGTCAACTTTTTCAAAAAATGGAAATACCCCATATTTGAAGTGATATTACATGTGTAAACATGTATACAATAATTGTAGGATGCATGTCCAATGTAGCCGAGTGCTTGATAAAAATGTTGATATACAACATTTAGGTGTCACCATGATTCCTAGCATATAGATGGGTGCAAATACGAAACTAAGACACGTGGTCAGTTGCTGAAGAAATTCCAGTGAAAACATGCAGGGTCTGCAAAAAGTCTGTAGCTGTGAGGGAAGGTCGATGGCCCCATTTGAGAGGTAGATTTTTGAGAAGGGCAGATAGGGTCTTGATTGTGCACAGTGTCTAAATCCCCATGTTTGGTACTGTGATTTGGGAGGGGGGGGGGGGTGCGGATTAGCCCAAATGAGGGAAAATCAAAGCAAAAAAGGGGAACCTGCTCAGAGCATGTTCTGTGCACCAGCACCAGTATTTATAGATTACATGTAATTTAGGGTCATAATTTATGAAATACAAGTATTGACATAAAAGGGAAATATGATTTTTCATTAGTCTGTCATAATCTGACTTTGGTGTATATTCCCTATACACATGTTTCAAAACCAAAGAAACTGTCCCCTTGCCACCTGTGCCTTTTGTTTTTACTTGTCAATTCGACCCATAACTTATTCGTACCATAAACATCACACACAGTAGTGATCAATCTCGTAACTCCTATAAGCAATACAATATGGAAAGTTGGGCAAATACGGATCCCTGGATATACCAGATTGGTTGATTGTATCTTGCTTAACGTCTCGCTCGAGATTTTTCACTCGGATGGTGTAATATCCTGGGAAACACTCAGGAGAAAGATTAAGATACAAACCACGTGTTGATTTCATTCTTTATCTAAAGTGAACTCACTGCAAACAGCGTTAATTGAACATCGATCCCGATTACAAATACTACACTCCTCCCCTCTTATTTAACTTCGACAAAATTTTAACACAAGTCAATAAATGTTTCACATAATTTTTAGCCAGTCATTATACTTTAACCAGTCCATACCAAAAAAAAAAAAAAAAAATCAAATTTCAAAAATCACTGATTTAAACTTCCTCGATCAGTCTTTTGGGTGCATTTCGTTCGCGCATAGGGTAACGCCTGGTTGGTGTGATAAGAACGGACTTGGTTGGACTAGACGGTGAAGTTTTGGCTGATGAAGTGATTGGATTGTCAGTCAATGACGGCAGCTGGTTTTCACCTCTGGATGGTGGAATGCCTTCATGTGCTTCAGACAGGATGATGCCGTCTGTACGACATGGTGTTGAGTTAGTGCTGTTGATACTTAATTGAAAGTAAATGATTAGAACAGGTAGTCTTTTACCAAAATTGTAAATTTGATGATCCCCGGAGTAAGGGTTCTGACCCCAGGGTGGGACAACACTTTGTATATAGTATTTATGTGAAAGTATGCTAATACTGTATAAAATCTAAATGCAGACTTAGAAATAGCAGAAAAAGATGTACAAAAAATTGTAAAATTAAATGAATATTACATGTAAGATGAAATTTGATTGTAATTTTACCAAATCAACTTAGTACTGAGGGATCAAATGAGATTGCTTTAAGGTCACGTGGTCATCAGCCTTCAGATAGCCCATCATTTTATACTGTTTTCGTATATACTGTTTTCGTATAAGGTACAAATAGAAAAGAGTGGGTAATTACTTTATAAAGGAATGGGCATTTGATCCGAATTTCCTCGTGAATCTTCAGAAAATGTATGGGGGATCCTCGTCGTCTTCGACCGGGCGGGTTATAGTTTCTGCTGGCTTGTTTGTTTTGGGTAAATAATTCATGTGTAGCATCATTTGGTGCATCAGTTCTGTCTGTTTCATCAGAAACGTCTCCATTGTTGAGGACATTTCTCCCTAAGAGTTGTTTTTATTTTGACCGGAAGTCCTCGCTGGGGATGTTGAGCCCGACTGCAGATGTGTCTGCGTGGAAGATCGTGTTACAGATTTTGTTACGTAATCGTCAATGCTCGGACCTTTGTCTTCGGATTCCGTATTTTTGCTATTTTGCGTATCCGCAGATCCAGAATTGATTTTCAATTGCGGCTGTGTCCCAAAATTGGGCTCAGTGTTTTCTAACCCAGAATTGGGCAATTTCGAAGAGCTAGACCCAGAATTCGGCGCAGCATCATTGTCCCGCCTTGCGGAGAAAGGCATTCTGTATATACAGAATATATGCCGATTTTGTAGAAAAGTTTCACGAGTAAAGTTGTTCCACAATATATCCTGGTTTTTATAAACAACTTCTTGACATAAAATGTCACACAATAACGGCAAAAAGTAAAACAATTCCACGGAGATGAAGATGTGTGTCTTCAACAAAAGAACCTCAAAGCACTGTTGACCACGTGACCTTAAAGCAATCTCATTGGTTCCCTCAGTATGGTTGATTTGGTAAAATAGTGAATTTCAATCAAAACCCAGGGTTATTACTTCAGAATGAGTACAAAAATAGTCATGTTTTCATATTTTAATGTTCATACACCTATCATTTAAAGCCTTTCATCAGTGTATGCACTTTTGAATGCAGTGGAGTTTTAAGAACACATCTTGTTTTATACTGTTGCTGAACATTAGAATTTAGCTTAGATATTCAGAACCAGGAATTTTTTCTAGATTTCATAGCCCATGGAAGTAGTGATGATTTTTTTTCACTAGTATTCCGGTGACCGATAAGGCCTGTGGGCTTCTTGTTTGTTATTATCACTGGGAATGGGATTAACTCCATTAGAATATCGGGATATGCGGGAAATATCCCGCTGTTTATAACAACGCATCTCAGATGCCGAGTGGTTAGAGCATCACACGGTCTCTCACCTCTGTCGGCGAGGGTTCGAATCCCGCTCACGCCGGTAAGTGAGAACGTTTCCCAGTTTACTTTCGGAAGGTCGATGGTCTCTTCCCAGGTACATTATATTTGGGTTCTCTCTTCCACCAATAAAAAAAAACCGGCGCCACCAGATAACTGAAAAATTGTTGAGTGTGGCGGAAAACATCAATCAATCGAATTAGTAAGGAAATGTTTTAAGTAATACTGCAACAGACTGACGGAGAGCTGCTACCTTCACAGGAAGGAGGCTCTGATGAGACAGATCCAGCGAAACAAGTGTTATTATTTCTGTGGTATATGTCAAATCAGCAGGCTATGAGAGAGACCAGGGGCGACTTCACTTGGAACTATTGTACACGGTTAACTGACGTCATCTGTCTAAATTTAACCCAAATTTGCATAAAATCAACTGAACAACAATAGTAAGCACGCGTGTTTAGTTCAAAATGGCGCAGTATAAGATGCTTTGCGTTTACATTTTTGAGAGTTTACTGGATGACAGAGAAGACGAATTTTCATACGAATATAGTAACTTCTTACTTCATACAGGAGCTTTTCTCCTCCACGGCACAAAATCTGTGTCACCACGAGTAACCGGTTATGTTGAAAATGTTATTCCTTTCTTTTCTACGGATAATTTTCGGTATCATTATCGTATAAGTAAAGAAATGTTCGAGGAAATACTTACCAATATCGGTGCCTACGTTACATCCAACCACGGTGTGGGCATTGAAGGGATTCCTCCATCTAAGCAACTCCTTGTATTTATGTGTTACATGTCAAATAAAGTGACAATGCGTGAAATTGGACATTATTTTGACATAGGACAATCCACAGTGCATGTTGTGTTGAAAAGGGTGAACGGCACATTCATCGAAAACCTATCAAAGGTAAAGATTACATACTGATAGTATACATAAAATGTAATGCATAGGAACCTGAAATTTTATCAATAAGTTTCATATCCCCCCAAGCATTTTTTGATATAGGGGTTTAACTTATTGCTAAACTTTTAGGTGCAAATAGGGGGTACTATTTTTTGATCTGTGGCTTTTTTTGCAATTTATTGGTTAAATATCAGGTACCTGTAGCAATTACTTTACGTCAGGTGGACTAAACTTTTAGATCGAAACAGGGCCCCCTGAATCTCTGTGCTGTGATCTACATTGAAGTTTGACAAACACATTCCCCCTTTCAGTGTCTCATCATAGTATCATTGTTATAGATCACCTTGGTTCTTTCATTTGTTATTTCTGTAGCACAATGCGATGGGACTGAAAACAGTGAGATTTGTATCGCTGAAGTCTTGAGCAAGGTGCTTTGCTCATATGAGCTTTTTTTTGCCCTTAGCATTCAAGCCAATATTAACATCTTCATATTTCATCTGCACACACCTATAATTATAATTTCCCCCTGAAATCAATGATTTTTTAAATTTTACTTTGTAGATCATCCAATGGCCAAATTTTATTGAGCAACAGGGAATCGCACAGGACTTTCAGCTTCAGTCTGGGCTTCCAGACATAATTGGTGCCCTGGATGGGACGCACATCAGATTATCTTCTTGTATTGGTGGAGATAATGACTATATTAACAGGAAGCATTACCCATCGATACAACTCCAGGTGATAATACTGGATATTGTGAAATTTACTACTTTATTGATAAATGATACCTAAATGCTAATTATAAAAATATATTTTATTTTTTAATTACAGGTGGTAGTAGATGCTGATTTAATGTTAAGGGACATATACACAGGCTGGCCGGGATCAACTCACGATGCCCGCGTACTACGAAATTCAAGTCTTTTTACCAATGCTACTGGTGGACAGTACTTTGATTTGAATAGGTACATAATTGTAGACAGTGCATATCTGTTAAAGGCCTGGTTGATCACTCCATTCAAAGACAACGGTCATTTAAACATAAATCAGAGGAGGTTTAATCGAGTTTTGTCATCTGCACGACAAGTAGTAGAGAGGGCTATTGGTCATCTAAAGCAACGGTTTCGGCGACTACAAGAAATAACCATACATGACTCTGATGAGATTGTCAAGACAATAGTATCTGGTTGCATACTGCACAATCTTTGTATCTTGCATCAGGATAGTGTGGAGGATTTCTTAACAAATGATCTGAACAATGGCAATGGTCACCCTAATAATTATCCAAACGTGTACCCTGATGGAAGAGATGGGCTGCAGAGGAGGCAACAACTTGTTCAGGGACTACCATGACCATTTGCCTTGAAATTGCAAAAACAATCATCTGCTCATGGAAATCATCATTGTTTTAGTACAGAAATAAAAATTCAAAATGATCAAATTTTGTTTATCAAAGAATATCTTTCTTAGGAACAGTAAAGTTAACAAAATTAAAATTTGAACAACAAAAATAACAAATAACAATACAAAAATCACTTCACTCTCTCTCTGACACCCAGACAAAATGTCCTATCTCTGATACATCATTGTCATTTATAGAACTGCAGTTCATCATGATAATACATGTGCATGTGTCAATATAAACAGCAAACGTAGTTTAACTTTAACACATAAAAGTTTATGAACACAAAAATATTCCTTTACTCCTTGTAACCATAAAACAAGAAAGATGAGCCAATGCGCCACATTGCTCACCTGAACAACATTTATCATCACATTCATATTAACAGCGTGCAGGAGAGACATGAAGGCTATACCTACAAAAATTACCTTAATAATAAGAGTGGAGGGCATATTAAACAAACTTCAGTTTTAACTGCATCAGGACCATCTGAACAAACTTAAGGCTACACTATATTCATGATATAAGGATGCTCTTACATAAATTTCACTTTGTGCACATATTGTTTCTGTAAAGATTTTTTTAGAGAACTAATCTAAATAATTAACCAATGTTAAACTTTTAACCCCTATTGTAACTCAATCTTGTTCAAAAGATGGGGGAATGGGAAGGCATGTTTAAAAAAAATTACATGATAAAATAAACAAGAAGCCCATTTGAACCTTTGGCTTAGGTAAGCTAAAAATATTTAAGGTACGAGATATGCTTTAGTTGAAAACTGGTTGAAGTAAAAGATTTTAAAAGTTAACAGACAGATGTAAAATTTAGGAGGACAAATGGCAGGCAAACAGTACTTTCAACTCGGGTCAAAAAAAAAGTTTTGGCACCCATAGGACATTATAAAGTTCACTTTTGATCATGACTTTTAACCGATCTTTCAAAAATGTCCAGCATTCTGTCAAAGCGTCTGAGTTTTTCTTCCTGGTGCCTCTCCATCTGTTTTCTCATTTCTTTGTTCATATTTTCCATTTTATTCAGCAGGTTTTCTGCATAGCGCTTTTTAGGTCGAGCGGGTTTATCATCAGTTGTTTCTTTCTTTTTATCTTCTCCATTTACTCCACTGTCAAATGACACCGTTGCTTTTGTTGATGCCTTGTGTCCAAACAAATTATCAAATTCATTTTGGTACTTGAATTCATGTTTCTCATTACTAGTTTTTTTTTATTTAAGTCTATAGTTTCCTTATACTTTCTTTTCAAATTTCTCCATTTATTCAAAATCTGAATTTTAGTAACCTTAATTCCTGCAGCATTCATTTTTTCAAAAAAAATTTGCCATAATGTTTCATGATTCTTATTTCTATGAAAGTCCGCATCCATATCTGTTCTCAGTGAAATAAGCTGCTTTTCCTCACTTTCGCCCCATATGTGAACCTGAAATGAGTTTTAGATGGATTAGATTTTTCCCATCATCATAATATCAGGTATGATAAGTAAAAAGAGCATTTCGCAGAAACAATATATGTAGTGAATTTACTCTGATAATGGCTATGTATAATAGACAACTTTTACAAATCAATACTAAGATCTAAAAGTTCATTGTTTGAAAAAAAAAGTTTAGCTTATTTATTTATAATACCTCATCTGCAGAAGAAGAAATTTCAATCTCTCTCAAAGATATATGGTACTGTTTCTACTTTTAACCATTCATCACATACATAGCTTTACTTAAATGTTTAGCAATATATATAAGCTTACGACATTTAGATTTCTTCTTATTTTTTCTCTTGCTCTTCTTTCCATAGCTATTGTAGTCTTTCAATTTCAAATTAATATTTGATTGAAACTCATCTGAAGTGAGAAATGTTTTAGGGCCCACTTGAATTAAATTATTTTCTGTACACAGATAAGGAGGGGATGGAGTGAATAAAGATGAGGTAAAACATCTTGTTGAAGCCAAGCATGATGATGGATAAGACCCAGATTCAAATGATTCAGAATAATATATTGGTATGAGTTTAGGGGCATAACAGTTCAGAACTTTGTCCCCATCATCCAGGTTATACAGGCTGTAATGTACCTTTTGATCACCATCTTCCATAGGAACAGTCTGTGGCAATGGAATGACATGTTCAGGAACAAGTGCATTTGCAGTCGGGGACTCAGGTGACTCAGGATATTGTGTGGTCATGGCAGGTGATTCTGAATGGGGCTGAGACTGGGAGTTGAAAATACGTTTCAGAATGGATTGCTTTGTCTTCGCATCTGAATAACAAAAACATTAATATAAAAACAATGCACACGCTAGAGATGCCATAGGATTTCTCTGAAAAGTTAATATCATGAGCATGCATCATTTAACAAAATAGTGAATAAAACAAGCATGAAGGGAGGAGAGAAACAATTCAGGCAGTTCATTTTCTTTCTATTAAAACCATATAATAGACTTATTTGGCATTATATATGAAAAATATAGATGAAAAATGAGTTTTAGTCATACCATTCTGCTGTAATGAAATACATTACCTCCATTGGGATTATTCAAAAAATTTGCAAGTTCTTTGGACATTTCGCAGGTCAGTTCTTGTCCATTCCTATTCCTCACTTTGATTTGAACTCTAAATTAAAAGATAGAATTATTATTAATTATGATTACTTTAACCAACACAGTAAAGACCTATATGCGAAAATAAAACAAAAGATAGGGAAATGCAATTCTTTTAAATACACAAAACAACATGAACAAATTGCAAACCTATGATTATTCTAAGATTTTCCTAATATTTTTTATATAGTTGTCATATAGAATTCATTCATTTTAATTATAATAACATACTGATAACTACCAGACATGTCTGAGTTTAATGAATTTGGTATCAATCAAACAAAACTATTACCACAAGCTACCAAATGGAAAAATGGAAAAAGCATAGCTTCAAAAGAAAAAATACATACCTTACATATACATTTTATATATATATATATATATATATATATATATATATATATATATATATATGCGGTGTAATGACAGAATTTAAGAAAGTTTACATGCTAAGAGGCTTTGTCACTCAGTAATTATCAATTCAGACATTTATTTATTTTATTTATTTTTTTACATATAATTCACCCAATTTCCTTTGGCGTCAACGTGATTTTACCCCCCCCCCCCCCCCCCAATGCACACTTGCTGAATCTCACTTACATTACACATATACTTCAAAGCTTCATGGCTTCCCCCACATCTAAACTAATCAATTTAAGAAGCTTCTGTAGGAACTAAAAGAATATAGTGACCATAGAATAACTTTACTTCTCTAAATTGTAAAAAAAAAAAATAAAATATCAAGACACTCGTGTTTAAAGAACTAATTCGAAGTGAGAAATCATACAAAAAAAAACTAAAATGACTGCAAAGATGGCATCCAAAATATGATGACACTAGACATGATCATATTCATTGCACAAAGTCATATAAGCTGTTAAGAAAAAAATCTCTTCACTCACGTTGCCTCTTTCTCCGCCATCTTTTATCTTTGTGTACCATTGGAGTAGTAGGGGCTAGCGTGTGTTCATCACGGGTTAAGGTCAAAGTTGAAATGATGCCACTATTGTTGATACAATGCCTGTTCATTTGTTACGCGAGTAACGTTAGTTCGTACAATAGTTCCAAGTGAAGTCGCTCCAGCAGTCTATGAGAGAGACCAGCAATCTATGAGAGAGACCAGCAGTCTATGAGAGAAATGAGCAGTCTATGAGAGATATCAGCAGTCTATGAGAGAAATGAGCAGTCTATGAGAGAGACCGGCAGTCTATGAGAGAGATCAGCTATCTATGAGAGAGACCAGCTATATATGAGAGAAATCAGCAGTCTATGAGAGAGATCAGCCGTCTATGAGAGAGACCGGCAGTGTATGAGAGAAATGAGCAGTCTATGAGAGAGATCAGCCGTCTATGAGAGAGACCGGCAGTCTATGAGAGAGATCAGCAGTCTATGAGAGAAATGAGCAGTCTATGAGAGAGACCAGCAGTCTATGAGAGAGACCGGCAGTCTATGAGAGAAATGAGCAGTCTATGAGAGAGACCAGCAGTCTATGAGAGAGACCGGCAGTCTATGAGAGAAATGAGCAGTCTATGAGAGAGACCAGCAGTCTATGAGAGAGATCAGCTATCTATGAGAGAGACCAGCTATCTATGAGAGAAATCAGCAGTCTATGAGAGAGACCAGCAGTCTATGAGAGAGATCAACCGTCTATGAGAGAGACCGGCAGTCTATGAGAGAGATCAGCAGTCTATGAGAGAAATGAGCAGTCTATGAGAGAGATCAGCAGTCTATGAGAGAAATGAGCAGTCTATGAGAGAGATCAGCAGTCTATGAGCGAGATCAGTAGTGTATGAGAGAGACCAGCAGTCTATGAGAGAAATGAGCAGTCTATGAGAGAGACCAGCAATCTATGAGACAGACCAGCAGTCTATGAGAGAAATGAGCAGTCTATGAGAGAGATCAGTAGTGTATGAGAGAGATCAGCAGTCTATGAGAGAAATGAGCAGTCTATGAGAGAAATGAGCAGTCTATGAGAGAGATCAATAGTGTATGAGAGAGATGAGCAGTCTATGAGAGAGATGAGCAGTCTATGAGAGAGATCAGCAGTCCATGAGAGAGATCAGCTAAGTTTTCGACGTATCGATGCCACATTGAAAAGAGTCAATATTGCTATTAAGGAAAAATTATGGAATGTAAAACGTATACTGTACCAATTTTGATGCACCAGATGCGCATTTCGACAAATAATGTCTCTTCAGTGATGCTCAACCGAAATGTTTGAAATCCAAAATAACTATGAAGTTTTGGAGCTAAGTATAGCCAAAAACAGCGTGCCAAAAAAGTGGAGCCAAATTCGTCCAAGGAGAAGAGCTATGCACGAGGGAGATAATCCTTAATTTTGAAATGAATTTCTATGTAAGACTAAGTAGATATTATGTGTAAATAAATAAGCATACACAGAAGTGGTAATTTCACGAGAGACGATTCTCAAACATTTGTATGTTATTTCAGGTTATACAGATTTTAATGAACAAAATAAAATCGCAAGAGAATTCCAACTCCGCTGTGGACTACCAGATATAGCTGGAGTATTAGATGGTACCCACGTTCGTCTAGATATAGCTGGAGTATTAGATGGTACCCACGTTCGTCCGACTTCTTGCATCAATGATGATACTGACTATATGAACAGAAAATATTCCCCGTCCATGTAGCTGCAGGTTTGTACTATGCAAGGTGAAGATAACGAACAGTGATCAATCTCATAACTCCTACAAGCAATACAAAATAGATAGTTGGACAAACACGGACCCCTGGACACACCAGAGGTGGGATCAGGTGCCTAGGAGGAGTAATCATCCCCTGTTGAACGGTCACACCCGCCGTGAGCCCCATATCCTGATCACGTAAACAGAATTATCCGCAGTCAAAATCAGTGTGCCAAGAACGGCTTAACAATCGGTATGAAACACGTCAGACAGCATTTGACCCAATGCGAGGTCGTATTGACGAACTAGATCGTTATAACGACCATAGAATGCGCGAAATGCTGACTTCAATCGAGACTGTTGAAATCCCTGTACCATCAACTTGTTTGTCAGTAGCTTACCTCGATTTAAAAACCGACTATACCCAGAACAAGCTCTTGCATATCAAATTAGTTGAGATATATAAACACCATATGCAGGTGATAATGGAATATTGCTACATAAATGTGGGAAGTTGGCGATGGAGAAACTGAAATCATCCCGTTTGTCATGCAGTTGAGTTGTCAGTTTGCCGTTAATGCCTACTTTCAATAAAATATCTAAGTATGAAGCAGAAGTGGACGACTCTGTGGTGTCCTTTATTTCGAGCTCACAGGGATATATCAAATCGACATATGAATGAAAGCTATCATTGTTAATAGACAAAACGTCATCGATATATCTAAAAGTCGAATTGAAGGTCACAGCGAGAGGTTTTTTCTTCTCACGTAGAAGTTTTTGAATAAATTCTGCTTCATATGAATATAAAAACAGGCCAGCTAACAAAGGAGCACAATTCGTGCCCATGGGAATTCCAACAGACTGTTGGAAGACCTGATCACCAAAGACCACGAAGATATTGTCAATGAGGAACTCTAGCATTTTTTTAAATTTAAACTTCAGAGTACTTGTACGTGGAATCAGAGTGGTGTTTAACAAAGTAAGTTTTTGAATGACTGATCACTAGATATGAGTATTTCCGTTTTCGTTGAAGAAGGAACTGTCTATGATGTCAAAAAGTTTAGTCTTTAATTTATCGTGAGGAATTGTCGTGTATAGTGTTGAAAAGTCATAGGTTTTAATGCTATTGATTTGGGGAAAATTCTATGATTTCAAGTTTACTAAAAGTTCTTTAGAATCCATATTTGATTAACACCACTTCTGGCATATGTAGTCGCACAGTAAGTTTGAAGTTTCTCCTTCACAGCTGTTAACATTTTCGTGAGGAGCAAAGATAGGGGCTTGGTAGAGCACTTACTGGATCCAGCAATGTATATTTGTTTGTAAGGGTTTTTATGTAGTTTAGGAATCCAGTACAGGTACGGTAACTCATATTCATTCGACCCATTGACTGGAATATTAAATGTGTCTAAAACTGAAGCATGGTTTTGAAGAATTTCGTCTTTTGAAAGGGCAGTTGGAGTATAAGTATGATTACCAAAAGTGGAATTAATGCCAAGTTCGTTTACTATATCATGTAAAATTAAATTTTGCTCTTAATATTAACACACACATAAATAAATTATCTAATTATGTCTCCGATATTTAGCACCATTGGATCTTAAACACGCCCCATCATATTTGATCTCCTGCAATCGTTCTCCACATAGATCAGAGATCTCTGGTCTGAGTCTACTCTACAAATAATAAATTCTCAGTAGATCAGATATGGAATTTTACAAAGGTGTGTGTTACTGCATAAATTATGATTTGATGTATTTATTTCATTCAGATAGTGGTAGATCACGACATGTTAATCAGATTTGATAGACATTTACACAGGATGGCCTGGGTCAACCCATATATGCAAGGGTATTCAGGAATTCCAATTTATTTGCCAATGCTAACACAGGAAACTACCTGGATGCAAGGTCAATAAATGTCAATGTCAATAAATATATCATTGTTGACAGTGCTTAGCCACTTAACCAGTTGCTCATAACTCCATTTGAAGACAATGGAAGATGAAATGCTCAGCAGAGAAGGTTTAATAGGGTATTATCATCAGCGAGGCAAGTGGTTGAACTTGGCATTGGCCATCTTAAAAAAAACGTTTTAGGTGGTTGACCGAGGTTACTATTCGTCAGAAGAAATAGTTAAAACAATCGTTTCTGAGTGCATTCTACATAACCTATGTATTGTTCATGACGACAGCGTGGAAGACTATGGAAATAAGCAATAATGACCATCCAAATCACGTTCCTAATGTATACAATGATGGACAAGATGGAATTCAAAGACGACAACAGCTTATGCAGATGTTGCCGTAACTGAACAGATTGTATTTACTTATTCAAGTGATTCATTGCAGGATAGCTTGTTATTTACATATTTATTTTTAACCGAGTTGTAACGAAGTTGAACTCAGCTACTGGTTTGGTGATGCTGGCGGGCGGTTGGGCGTCAACAATTGGTTTCCGGATGATAAATTGAATAGTTTACAATTAAATCAAATGAAACTTTGATATATTGTTGTGTACTAGGTAAGGAAGACCCCTATTGATTTTGGAGAAAAATGGTCAAAGGTCAAGGTCACAGTGACCGAATATAGAATGAAAAATTCAGAAATATTTGGTTTCCGGATGATAACTCAGAAAGTTTAAATCCGAATCATATGATACTTACAGACATTATTATGTACCAGGTAAGGAAGACCCCTTTTGATTTTGGAGAAAATGTATCAAAGGTCAAGGTCACAGTGACCGAAAATATATTTAAAACTCCAAACAATTTTGGTTTCAGGTGGATAACTCGAAAAAATTTTATTTGAATCAAATGAAACTGATATATTGTTAGATACCAGCAAAGGAAGTCCCCTATTGATTTTGGAGGGAAAAAAAGGTCAAGGTCACAGTGACCGAAAATAGATTGAAAACTTAAGACAATTATGGTTTCTGGATAGTAACTCAAAAAGTTTAAAACTGAAATTGGTTCTGCACAATTATAAATATGCCACATCATTCCTGACTTTACAATGTATCCCATGCAACTCGGCTAATACACTCCTGGGTGCATATATTGATTTTTATATATTTTAAAATTTATATACATATTCTCAAACAAGTTATGTCCATAGGATATGAATGTCCTGCCCAGGGTTCATAGTAATTCAACATGAAAATTTGTATTGATATGAAGTTTGATGATAATGTAAAACTTATACGGTACCAATTTTGATGCACCAGATGCTCATTTCGACAAATAATGTCTCTTCAGTGATGCTCAACCGAAATGTTTGAAATCCGAAATAACTATGAAGTTTTAGAGCTAAATATAGCCAAAACCAGCGTGCCAAAAAAGTGGAGCCAAATTCGTCCAAGGATAAGAGCTATGCATGAGGGAGATAATCCTTAATTTTGAAATGAATTTCTAAATTTTATGACAGCAATTAAATATACATCCGTATTTTCAAGCTAGTAACGAAGTACTTAGCTACTGGGCTGTAGAGACCCTCGGAGACTAATTGAATTATATATTGAATAGTTTCTTTAATTATCTGAATAGTTTCTTTTAAAGTGAGTTTAATACAGAATAAATAGTAAAGTAAATGGTCACTGTGAAGGTCAATGTGAAACAAAATTGGGACATAGTTGATGATTTCTCACCAAATTGTGTATGAGTGCATAAGCTTTTTATACCCCCCGCAACAAGTTGTGGGGGGGGGGGGTATACTGAAATCGGATTGTCCGTCTGTCTGTCCGTCCGTCCGTCTGTAGACGCAATGGTTTCCGGGCTCTAAAGCATTATCCTTTCCACCTACCGTCACCATATCATATATATGGACTACCCATGGAATGAAGATGTTCCCTATCGATCTTGGGGTCAAAAGGTCAAAGGTCACGCGCACTGGACATCGAAGTAGCAATATGGTTTTCGGGCTCTAAAGCGTTATCCTTTCCACCTACAGTCACCATATCATACATATGGACTACCCATGGGATGAAGATGTTCCCTATCGGTTTTGGGGTCCAAAGGTCAAGTGCACTGGACATCGAAGTAGCAATATGGTTTCCGGGCTCTAAAGCGTTATCCTTTCCACCTACAGTCACCATATCATACATATGGACTACCCATGGGATGAAGATGTTCCCTATCGGTTTTGGGGCCAAAAGGTCAAAGGTCAAGCGCACTGGACAGCGAAGTAGCAATATGGTTTCCGGGCTCTAAAGCGTTATCCTTTCCACCTACAGTCACAATATCATACATATGGACTACCTATGGGATGAAGATGTTCCCTATTGATTTTGGGGTCAAAAGGTCAAAGGTCAAGCGCACTGGACAGCGAAGTAGCAATATGGTTTTCGGGCTCTAAAGCGTTATCCTTTCCACCTACAGTCACCATATCATACATATGGACTACCCATGGGATGAAGATGTTCCCTATTGATTTTGGGGTCAACAGGTCAAAGGTCACGCGCACTGGACATCGAAGTAGCAATATGGTTCGGTTTGTCATACCATTTGTTTTTTACACTCAGAAAAGAGGGAGTTTATACCTATTACTAACACCCTTTGGGAGATTGGGGTAAGCGGGGGGTATTCTTAGTGAGTATTGCTCACAGTACCTCTTGTTTTGACATTTGATAAATTCATCTTGAATAATATCTTTGAAACTGAGCTAAACGTGAAGTGTGACAAAAGGACAGATGGAATGACAGAGAGATGGACAGAGTGGCAGAGAGATGGACAGAGTGAAGTACAGGTAAAACTAATACTGCTTCCTAAACAACATTACCCTGACACTACTTCTGCTAACTCTGTGGTCGAAATCTCTGAAAATTCTGAAGGTTATAGATCTAATTTCAAACATTAAGACAGATGAAAGGTGAAGATAACGAACAGTGACCAATCTCATAACTCCTATACTCAGTTCAGTTAAGACTTGCCAGGAACAATTTACAGTGCTGTATATAAATGTAGCTCAGTGCACTTCGCACCATATGACGTCACAGTAAAAACATACGTCACGACGCACAAGTTCTTACAGTTGTATCGCGGGGAAAGTGTCATAATAGTATGTCATTATTTACTATCGTTATCAAGTGATAAGCAGTATTCATGAAAAATTTTCTTGTCAAATGCTTATCATATAATCATATATTATTTCTTTTTCATATCAAATCACTCTGCATTTATCATATCTAGTTTGCACGAAGGTGATGTTCATTTTATATTGTTACCTTGAAATCGCCCCTACATATTCTCCTGATCGGATTAGCACTGCGTTTAATTTACATAATTATTGCGACCAGCTGCAGTAAATGTAAAAATGCAACGATGTACAGTGTATGGTGGTGCTTGATGTTTATATATTTTTATTCTTATTACATTGATTATATCAGAAAAGTGTTGAGAGCAACTTCTGACACAAACAGAAACCCCTTTCCGCATCTGATAATATCTTGCATACTCATGAAAATTAAGAAATATGCTGCATTAGAGGTATTTTAAACTTCCTTCCTTCTATCGGAGAACTTGCTCCCAAAACTTTTCAGGTAATGTAAAGTAGGCTCTGTTTTTCAATACTAAAAGGGTCAACCTGCATGTAACCGATATCTTTGCAATTATCACAATAATTTTTGTTGGTTCTAAATATATAATGTCACGTGATAGTCTCGTGATGTTCAACACATGCCTCGATGAAAATGTATGGAAGGTTACTGGGTATCGGTTTAAACGTTCTTTCGTTCTCGGATATTTTCCATTAAATATTTTCCATATAAAACACTAAAGGCCATTTTATGCACCTATTTTACTTTATTTTTGTATGGGACGCCTTAATTCAATTGAGTAAGCAATACAAAATAGATAGTTGGACAAACAGGGACCCCTGGATACACCAGAGGTGGGATCAGGTGTCTAGGATTGTTTGTTGTTGTTGTTTTGTTTTTTAAGTTTTCCGCCACACTCAACAATTTTTCAGTTATCTAGTGGCGCCCAGTTTTTGTTGGTGGAACAGAGAACGCAGATACAATGTACTTGGGAAGAGACCACCGACCTTTCGAAAGTAAACTGGGAAACTTCCTCACTTACCGGCGCGGGCGGGATTCGAACCCACGCCGACCAGAGGTGAGAGACCGTGTGTTTTAGCCCGATCCTCTAACCACACGGCCACGGAGGCCCCCTAGGAAGATAAGCTATAAGTTATCTCCGAGCCCTATAAGTGTCCGAGTCAGTGTTACACATATTTTTGAATGATTTACATATAAACTTTTAATATGCCAAAACATTGTTAATATGACTGTAATATCTAAAGTTATATACATTCTCACAGTCAGAAGAGAATTTGACAGAAGACAGAAATATAAAAGAAAATATTTTTCAATGAAATACATACACTGAAAAAAAAGTTATGACAGATTATTAGTAGTAGGGTATACACTGTGCAGTCACTTTACAGTCAAGATGACGTCATGGGGATTCCCAGTCCCCACCCACACAGGTCATAATTGAGGTCACAATCCAGGGGTGACTCTACAGTCAGGGGTGACTTTACAGTCAAGGTGTACTCTACAGTCAAGGGTGACTCTACGGTCACTGACGTCACGAATTGTAACAATAAATACCACATAAGGTTTACGTAAGTTGTTATAACGATGGAAACTCAGGGAAAGCAGTACAAATGGAAAATTTTAGCCTGGAGTGCTCTAAGAAGAAATGAGAAGAAATGGACATTGCAAGAGAGTCAATGGTTTGACAAAAAAGAGGATTGCATTGCTAATTTTAAGGAAAAAATGAAAAATGGGTATGACATTGCAGACAGCTGGGGATCTGAAGAATACCTATTGAAACGTCGAGTTATGCCGCGAAAATACTTCCCACACTTTGAAATACGTTAGAAATTCAAAGAGGAGAATATGCTGAAAAAAGAAGTTAAATTTAATGATCGTGTACAGATTATTTTAATTCCGTACGAAGAACGGAAAGGGATTTGGGTGCAACATGCCACAGATAGAGCTCATTTTAAGAGAAGAATTCAACAAACAGAGAATGTTTTATTGCCCGTGCTTCTTCAGAAATTGAAACGATGCACACTTTAAAGTCAAACAAGCATAAAATAGGAAGCAAATAAATGTCTCTTCTACGGAGGTCGTGATATAGGTGAAAGTCAAGAGACACTCTACAGTCAAGGCAGACTCTACAGTCAAGGGGGACTCTGCAGTCAAAGGGAACTCTACAGTCATGGAGACTCTACAGTCATGAGCCACGTGACATAAAACATATATAAACTTTATCAATTTGAAAGACCTTCACCAGTTCTCAGCAAGTCCTAAGGAGAGAATACAGGTGAACTTTTTTTCTTGTGAGATTCTTGTCGAGAACAAAGATGGAGCTTAAACATCAGGACGTTATCAAGGCAAACTACTCGACATTGGTAAAGAAGATGATGGCTATTCCTATTGCAGGACATCTGTACGCCTCAAACATAATTACCGATGAAATGAAACAACAAATAGAAGCTGAAAGAACCAGTTATGACAGAAACAGAAAACTGATTAGCATCATCTTACGTCGGGGATCGAGAGCTTTTATGGGCCTCAGAATGGCATTAATGAAAGCCAATCAAGCCGACTTATCAAGGCTGTTAATGAATAATGACGATGACACAAAGTCTGAATACGAAAAGAAGCTGGCCATGGCAAGATCATTAGTCGTCAATACCAAAGAAAGAGGAGATTCCAGAAACGAGTCAAAGAAAAGTACACAGCAGCAGTCTCAGGAGCTAAGGTGTAGGATAAGTCTGGACGACTTTAACGACCTGTTTCTCACCGCCATGCCTTTCAAGGGAACGGTTTACGTTCACATTCGTCATCTCGTAGAATCCCATGGTCGTCTCATTGCCACCAAGAAGGGAGTTACCTTTCCTTTGGCCCGTTGGTTGAAATTTGAATCTCTTTTACCAGATATTCAAAATTACATAAACAACACTGGAAAAGAGGATGAAGAAGTACAGTGGCATGTTGGCGGAGGAGTGTTTGTTTCATTATCACCAGGCTATCCTACAGTAGATATAAGACACTTTTGGAAGCCAGACAACGTTCCAGAACCCATACCAACCAAGAAAGGAGTCACTTTGAACAAACACAAATTGTCCAGACTTAGAGATGCCCTCGAAGAGATGCATGAATCTGTTCCAGAGCTAAAAGATACAGAACTTTGCATGCTGAGCGAGTCTCATCAGAATCAGCTTGGAATGCTAAGCTGTCCCGAATGTACCCCCTTCGGTTACGATGCACAAGACAATATGTCCATGGAATGTAATGTAGGAGATTTACAGGACGTGGAATCAATTGAGAGTGATCTTGAATGACACTGTGACCATAGACACTGAACCCAAACGAATTAATGATACGAATGTAACATTTTGTAGATATCAATTATTGTATTTTTTTTATCTTAACAATACGAAATAAAATATGGTTTTAAATAAAAGTATCTTATTCTTACTTGGATATAAAAGGCAACAGTCAAAGAGAGAACATTAGTTTTTGTCAGTATGCCAAACTACACGGATTACTTAAGGGAGCTCTACTACACTCCCGGTAATCCGGGGGCATATGGAGGTCCCGAAAAATTGTATCAAGTCGTCAAACTGGAAGGCAAATATAAGATTGGCAGACAAAGAATAAGACAATTTTTAAACAACGAAGACTCTTATAGTCTGTATAAACCTATTCGTAAGACATTTCCGCGCTCAAAAGTGATAGTGAACACAATTGATTCTATGTGGGATGGTGACTTAGCCGATGTCAGTAACATTGCATCCCATAACGACGGTTACAAATTCTTATTAGTGCTAATAGACATTTTCAGCCGATATCTATTTATAGTTCCGTTAAAAAATAAAAGTCATCAAAAGATCATCGACGGTTTAAAATCGGTTTTCCAGAAAGGACGAAAACCACACACTCTCAGAACAGATAAGGGTAGTGAATTCAAAAATCGTTGGGTAAAAACATTTCTGAAAAGAGAAGGAATTAACGTCATATACACTCAAAATGAAACAAAAGCAAACTATGCAGAGAGAGTGATTCGTACCATGAAAAACCTTATGTATCACTATTTCATGAAAAACAAAACTTATCGTTTTGTGAATGTGTTACAAGATTTGGTGAAAAGTTACAACGATAGACCCCACAGGTCTTTAGGCGGAAATGCTCCAGTCACTGTCAACCAGGAAAATGCTGATGAAATCAGACTAGAGGCTTATCTGTCGGGTAAACCAAAATCGGACATGACAGAAAATAATCGTAACCAGCTTAAGGAGTCAAACAAAACAAAGAAAAAAAGAGTTAAACCATTTTTCAAGTTAAAAATTGGAGATAATGTCAGAATATCACAGCTTAAACACCCTTTCCAAAGAGACTATCAGCAAAAATGGACAGCAGAATTTTTTAAAGTGAGTGAAAGATACAAAAGAGGCCAAATACCTGTATACAAAGTAAAAGATTTGGCGGACGACCCTATAGAAGGCACCTTCTACGAATCTGAGCTTCAGAAAGTCATGAAGTCAGAGGACGTAGCTTACAGAGTGGAAAAAATTCTAAAAAGGAGGCGTCGTGGAAAAACCAAAGAAGTGTTTGTAAAATGGGAAGGATGGCCAAAGAAATTCAATTCGTGGATTCCAGAGAGCTCTCTAGAAAAGCAATAAAAGCCTGTCTTCTCTGTAAGACCTATTTATTCAAGATGAGTGTTCGTATGGTGTTGACGTCTACGGACAGTTCTGAATATTTTGACAATAAACCAAATTGTTTTCGAGTTCAACTGAATAAACAGATTCAATTCGACGGATATTGGACTGTTGCCCTGACAGAATTTTCTTCAGAGAGCTGGATTACGTCAAAGAAGAAACCCGAGTTGTTTGTGTGTTGTGATATTTGTCAAGAAACTCTTATTGGTGGAAAAGAAGCACCCCTCCTAAGACGCATATACCTGGGAGAGAAAGCAGAAAATATCACCTACGCACTACCATATTACATTCCAGTAAAAATCGGCCAATTACAGCAGATTGGGATATATATAACGGACAGAGATGGAAACTTAGTTTCATTCTTAAACGGACCGGTGACCGTAACACTTCATTTTAAGAAGTTTCCTTACGTTCTGTGACGATGAATAGCCAGACTTACGTCAGTGATCCCAGAATATGGGAAGCTTTTTACAAGAACATGGCAGAGAAAAAATTCAACCCTTATAGATACAAACCTAAACACACTGGTAGAGGTGTGAAAAGTTATAAGTCTTACGTTATTCCATTGAGACCTCACTCACAATTAGAATCTGAACAACACACCAGCACTCAAATGACCCCAGTAGCTGCCGTGGAGGAAAGAGCCAAAGTCGAACATGCCAAGGATGTCAAAGAGGGCGTACCATTCGTCAAGGTACAGGGAAGTATAAAAAGGCCACGTTCTCAATCTGTTGCCATTCCTTCAAAAAAATTGAAGCCAACAACATCTCCAACTTCGAGGAAGAAGTCATCTAAACCTACAAAACAAAGAAAAACGCCAGAACAGAGAAAAAAGAAGTCCGTCAAAAAACAGCGAGCAGCACCAGGCAAGAAAACGCAATCAAGAACGAAGAAAGAGTTTAAGATCGACAGTTACAGAAGTATCTTTAAACAGTGAAAATGGCCTTTCTAAGCAGTGATAATAAAGACATAGCTCAACCCATGGAACTGTCACTTTTTGCATCACCAACGAACCAAGTAGCAGTGGAAAAAGTGTACTTTACAGAAGCAAGACCTATTTCTAACATAGGAGTGTCTGATACACCGATCGAAATCGTAGTTTCTGGTTCGGGAGCAGAATACATTGATTTTAAAAGAAGTAAATTGTACGTAAAGGCCCGAATTTTGAAAGCAGATGGAACGGCTCTGGCCAGTAATGAAAAAACAGGTATCGTAAATTTACCCCTTCAGAGTATGTTCTCCCAGATGGATGTCTACTTAAACAACAAACTAGTCTCTTTCAATACGAACAACTACCCGTGGAAGGCTTATTTTAAGACAATTTTGTTTAGCGGGAAAGACGAACTCAATTCACAGAAACAATCAGAACTGTTCTTTAAAGACGAGGGAAATCTAGGCGATGCCAATGCCTACAATGGAGGCAATGCCGGACTGGTCCTGCGGTATGGATACACCCAACAAAGTGCAGCCTTTGAGTTGGAAGGAAACCTGATGGAAGACATCTTTGATATAGATAAATATCTGATAAACGGAGTAGACATTTACATCAAACTCTTTAGATCCAGTGCTCCTTTTGTCATCATGTCAGCAGAATCTACGCCGGCTTTCAAATTAGAGTTGCTGGACGTCGTGTACAAAGTAGCCAAGGTGCGAGTAGATCCTGGCGTTCTACTGAACCATAGTAAACAGATAGAAGCAACCCCTGTAAAATATACCATTATGCGAAATGAATTGAAAATGAATACCATTCCTAAAGGATCCACCGAGTTTTACTGGGACAACATTTTCCCTCAAGCAGTCCCTGATCGCATCGTGGTGGCCTTAGTGGACCAGAAAGCCGTCAATGGGGATTACACGTCCAATCCCTTCGACTTTGAACATATGGGATTAACTGATGTTGGGATATACGTTAACGGAGAAAGTGTACCCGGTAGACCATTAAAGACAGACTTCTCAGCTGGACTCTATTCAGCGGCTTATGCTCGTTTATTTGAAGCCTCTGGAAAATGGAACAATGATGCCGGACTGATTATCAGTCGTAATAATTTTGGAAATGGCTATTCTCTATTTGTTTTTACCGTCGATCCTTGTGGATTTGGAGAAGAGTATTTAAACCTGATTCGTCGAGGAAACACCAGACTGGAACTGAAATTCAAACAAGCAACAGCCAAAGCCGCTAATGCTATAGTATTTGCAACGTTTTCATCTCTACTAGAAGTCGACAAATCACGTGACATCAACTACATTCAACCATGAATTCGATGCAACTGCTGAATCTGGTGAAAACGGACCCTTGCTTAAGACGCTTTGTAAAAGGTGTATTTGCTAGCAATACATTGCCTCAAATCGTTACACAATATCCGAGCGCCTTCATCGTCAATACACAACCTTTGCCGTTTCCTGGAGAACACTGGGTGACATTGATCATGCATAGTCCATCTCAAGCAGAGTTTTTCGATAGCCTTGGAAAATCACCAGCTGATTACAATCAAGACATTCAGAACTTTTTGAAGAAAAACAGTGCACATTGTAATTTCAAATCTATACGACTGCAACCTCGTAATTCCGATTTATGTGGTCTTTATGTCTTAGTGTTTTTAATTGCAAGATTGTGTTTTAAAAACTCATTAAATCGTGTGTATGCTTTATTTTCTAAAGACATTCAATCCAATGATGACTTTGTGAAACGTTTTATGCAAGAATATTTTATGTATCAATAAATAAAAATAAAATGGTAGAACATGTATGAGGGAGTTATCTTATTTCGTAATTGGAATAAATTATATTGCTTATATGTGTGTGCGATATTACCTTAGACTTCATTTTGAGGAAGTCTAGCGACTGAGAAACATGGAAAATGAGAGCATGAATGATTGGTGGAACACTCATTCCTTACTACCGTTTTCGGCACCTACCACCATTCTGATATGTGGTAGTACACAGAGTGGTAAAACACATTTTACTAAAAAACTTCTGCAAAACGCCAATGGCATGTTTTCAATGCCTGTTGATAGAATAATTTATGCTTATTCTGAACATCAACCTATGTTCGAGGAAATGGAGCAGACGATACCAAACCTTTCATTACATCAAGGGTTGCCTTCTAAAGAAGACATCGAACAGTACACAGAGGGTGTAAATCACACTATAGTGGTATTGGATGATCTCATGTTACAAGTTGCACAATCTCAAGATTGTGTGCATCTGTTCACGGTGACATCTCATCATAGAAACGTGACCACCGTAATGCTGTCCCAGAACCTGTATCCTCCGGGAAAATATGCCAGGACCATTTCCCTGAATTGTCTAAATGTCATTTTGTTTAAGAATTACCGCGATTCTCGACAGATCATCACCTTTGGATCTCAGATATTACCAGGTCAAGTTCCGTTTTTCAAAGCTTCGTACGAATCCGCGACTCGACCCGATTTCGGTTACTTGCATGTTTGCCTGGAACCTACACAAAACAGAGAGTACCAGTTAAGAACTCACATTCTTCCGGGTGAAGAGATGATTATTTATCAACCTATATAAATAAGCACGATTTTATGTGTTCGTCTCATTATTCAAACATGAAGCAAAAAGTAAAGACACACGAGGCTTTCTTGAATTTTCTTGTGTATGCAGACAGTACCCAGCAAAGAGTAATCGTCAAAGCCTTGACCAGTGAACAGTATGATGTGCTTAGTGAAATAGCACTTAACATTTACACAGGAACTTATCCTTTGACTAAAAAGTATATAAACCAACTGAAACCTTACGAATCGTACATTCGATCCCTGGGATCCAGAGAAGTCAGCAACCGGGAGAAACGCCGAATATTGTTGAAAAACATTTCTTTAGTGCCGCTTCTATTAAAACCTATCGTCCAACATATCAAAGGAAAATGGCGAAGGAAATGATACTTGTGCCGAAACTTAAATATGAACGTTTACTTAAAAAAAACGGACCCTGTTGAGGAACAGTCGACCCAAGATACGTCAGCACCAGAGATCGAGCAGACTTCGAAGCAAAGCCCAGATCAACCACAAACTGTCAGTGACTTTGCGGAAACTGGTACGAGCTATATCAGTAAGAAGATGAAGGTCGGAAAACCTCCTGGAATTTCCAATGTTAGACGGAAAAGAAAAAACATTCCCTGGCTCACATATTGACAGTGTAAATAATCATGAATAATAATGTTTCATTCATCATTTTATTTGTGAATATCATTCAATAAAAACATGAACATTAAAACTGTTTGTTTTTTTCTAAATCAAAATCCAAATGGCAACGTGTCCAAGTTTGGAAGAATTCTTCTTTTAGTGTACACCATTTTATAATTTTTAGTTTCAACTCTGTTTAGCAATTTTCTCTTTCTACTGTCTCTCGATATTTTACAGGGATTGACAATTCCGATTTGTCGGTCTTGTGAGGTACAGATCATCGATTTAATGGCATCGAAATTGATCAATTTCGAATTGGCCCAGTTTAGCGTAAATCCTCTAACTTTACATTCTTCTTTTCCAGACAGTGTTCGGTAAGCATAATTTTTAGGACCCCCCGAAACAAATTCAACAATGTACCCGTCTTTTGGGGAGATCTCATTTGTTAACTCTCCCAGGTAATTACCAATGGGGAGATACTTCAAATCGTCCGTCTTTTTGGCCTTAAAAATGACACTGTCTGTATCGAAATACAACACGTTCTCGTTTAATTGGTCAAGAACGCTGTATAATTTCAATCGAGCCCACATGGTGGTAAAAGAAGCCAAGAATATGTTAGTTTTGTTGTCGAATGCTGCAAATAATGGATTGTTGCTCCATTCTAAGTGAAGTATGTCTCGTGAAACGATGTGAAAATTGTGGGGGACTTTGGTTGGATCGGAGAGCATCTGAAAAAATGTGTCGGCTTCTGACTCGTGAATGAACACAGACTGTTGCATGTTCAACCTCTGACCAAATTTACCCCAAAAGCTATTTAAACAGAGTTTTGCTAAACATCGCAAACCGGGATTTTTCTTTATTTTCTCGTAATCTAATTGTATTCCCTCTTTTTCTTTATATTCCCGTATATAGGTTTGTTTGGTCTCTTCTGTATCGCATTCAACAGGGAATCCTGAAGCCTCTTGTTTGATTTTTAAAAACATGTTAACATACAGAGCAAAAAGTCCCCCCTCACACGACTCAACGTCGTATTTTGACGATTCAGCAAAATGATAAATTTCATAAATATTTAAAATTTTGTACCCCTTGGACGTTGCCATTTGAATTTCAGGAGTACACCACGTGCCCGTGATGGCTCTCTCTTCCACAGAGCATGTACAATCAGTCTGATTTTCACTGTCCGCACACGTTCTACACAATGGAAACTTCAATTTTCCATTCGAATTATAAGGAAGTACGGGATGATAAAGTTTTCTAGGAGGGAGAATTTTAATTTTGGCAAGTCCAAAGTATTGTGACATGTCCTGAAAATTGTCTGTAATGATGGTTGGATGACCGATGGGGTAGCGACAATACTTGTTTGTCCATGGATATAAACTGGTAAAGTCGTAATACTGTATGGTTTCATCTTCTCTGGCTTGATAATGTAATTTGATGGCATTGGTTCGACCACCGAAGAAACTATCACGTGGATCAAGTCTGTCTTGGAGATCCAAGGTCGACACGAATTGGTGTAAAGCCGTATTCTTCTCCAGCTGATATTTGAATTGATGCTCCCATACAGTAATCAACTTGTATCCCATATTTTTTAATTCTTTCTCTCGGTTTATCGTCATATCGTACAATTCCTTGATTGTCTGATTGGTGGAAGGGTGCTTCGTGGTATTTCGGTGGTCTGGGTAACAGGAAGGGCAACCATGAAAGACACAGCCTATATTAAAAAAAAAAGACAACAACAATTTGAATCTAAGATATTTGTGGTTAAGTCCTGGTACGCCGCCGCCGCCGCCCTCCCCCTCCCCTCAGTTAGGGGGCCTCCCTCAGTTAGGGGGCAAAATTACATTCACAAACATGTGTGATATTGTTAATTTCTTACCATAAAATTCGTAAATGGTTCCCATTCCATCGGGGGTCTTTGCAAATCCATCACATCTGTAATTAGTGCCAGGAACTCTATATTCGCCTCCATTGAGGGCGTGAGAAATGTGAACAGGGTTCCCTCGGTGACGACTTTTTTCCATCAACCATTCTAACCATTGGATGGAAATCTTACTATGATTTTCGCGTTTCGTATATCCTTGGGAGGGTACAACTGCTATCGGACTCTGAAAATGCCGTTTTCCAATTTGTACACTTTCGTCTTTTTTTAGGTCGACAAGAGACGTCCACGAATCATTGATATTCACCCCATCTATTCCATTCGGACATTCCACATTATACCAGTTGGATTCCCCGTCTTTGATAATTTCTATTTCATGTTTTTCCTTTAAAAACAAACATTTGAAAATGCCCATGCAAACACTTGCAATAGTGACGAAATCAAATGGGTCTACACCACTCGTAACTGTTGTTTTGGTAATTCCGTCAGCTCGGACTGTTGATGTTTTTATCGATGTCGCCTTGATCATTAAATTTCTAAATTCCAGACAGCCCCGCCTTAAAATGTCCACATCTGAGCGACAGTATTGTAACATTTCCTCTCGAAAGTTAAAGGTTTTGCCCTCTTTCGTAGCGTGCCATTCGGCAAGCTTTTTCCGCTCTCCGCACGACATGAACTCGTACCCGTAGTCTTTTAATGCTGGATACGGCCCCACGTACTTCTGATTGGCTTTGGTGTTGAACAAATGAGGAAAGTATCCCTTAGAAAGTTCTTGCAGACCAAAGGTTTCTGGTATCTTAGCTAGTTTCATGGGAAGAAAATTGAGGGAATCCACAAAAGTTAGGTTTAATTTATGAGCAATGTGCATGTACATGATTTTGGAACCACTGTAAATGATTTTGCTTGGTCGAATAGAATGACGGTCAATGAAAACTTCTAGTACAGGATACAAGTCGAAACTTTTCGCATTGTGAGCTATCAAAATTGAATTTTGACATTGTTTGCTAGTCACATAGTTACAAAATTGTTCGGCCGCATCATCTCCCGAAAATACGAGTTCTCTTTTCCCACACGAGTCGGAGCAGGGGGGATGCATGAATTCTCCTTTATGGGTCTTGGAACACCTTTGACATCGTGTCCCGCAATTGAAACATGTAGAGCCCTCCTTGAGTTCTTTCTCTTCACATCGGTGACAAGTGGTTTGTAATACTGCAAAGTTGACTTTGTGCTGTTGCAGACCACAAGACGGATCCCGACAATTCTTACAGAGTCTACAGTCCGAGCACTGGCGTTCCTCTTTAACACATTCGCTACATCGGATGGAAGACGGTTTATATCCTTGCTG
>NC_079171.1:3935406-3942906 GCF_947568905.1 Ostrea edulis | reverse complement strand
CAACCAGTAAAGCACTTTGATGTTGTATCAGAGGTTACAGGGTCGATCATAAACAAATAGAGGAATTCCCATTGTTACCCAACGCAACTATTTACTCAATTTGCGATGATATATTTAGTAAGTTTTTATCAGTTGTTTATCATCTTCAGGCTAATGTATATTTGTATTCAATTGAATAAAATGATTGTTCGGTGTTCAGGACTGCTCTGTTTCAATTGTGTACTGTTCTACATCATGATCACATACGCTCTTATCTAGCAGGGATTTAACTTATATGGAAATAATCAAAGACAGGATCAATGAAATTCCATCACATTTATATATAAAAAAAGTCACCTAGGATCAGGGTCAAATTGGAAGTAAAAGTACAGAAATTGTTATGTGCAGCATTGGTCAAGTGATATTTTAGTTTTGCAATGTTGTACGACGGTTCTTCAGATATATGATGACTAGATTCACAATACTGGATCCCGTGGGATTATAATAGGTCCTTTAGTACGTCGTGCTTGACGTACGAGGCGACTAAATTGTGCCGCTCTTCGCATGAGGTCTCGAAACCATGGCAGAGTCTCACAACATGTGTCGAGCGATAAAGATCCTCCCCCAGCTCAAAGTCCGTAAGCACCAAGCATAGACCTAAATTTTGCAACCCTTCACCGGTAATGATTCGTCACCATATGAATGCGGGACGTTACACATCATACCACAAACAGCTTTAAGGAGTTCTGATATTGATTACCGTTCATTTTCCTTACTTTCTCCTGCCATATGGCATATACTCAGTTAACATTAACATCGCCATATCAGTTACCACAATTAGTATTTAAAGAATATCATAGAATTCAATAAATACTGATATATCTATGGCCTTGATAAACATTTAATGAATATCATAACATAGCACAATATAAATAAAAGCATATCAATTCCACTTGTCAATCATCGTTTACAGCCAAGAGTTATTCCCCTTACCACACTGCTTACTGATATGACTGGAGTTTATTGATAGATAAATTTATTATACATATTCGTTATGTACAATATATTTCATACATATGTTTAGAACTCTCTACTGATCACGTATTTCTTTGAATATTTCAAGACTTGTCAAGATACATAACATGATACACAAAATACAATAACGAAGGCATTTGTAAATTATTACGCTATACAGAAAAATAGCGACAATACAAGTTTTGGCAAATCCGAACTTCATAATTATATACTTTTTATCAATTTCACTATTTCAAATAAAACCCCCAAACCTGCATCACCTTATCATTACGTTAGCAGGAAATGCTTTAATCTTGTATTGAAGAAAATTGACATGTGCATCATGTCAAAATTGTATCAAAATGCACCAAGAACAATGCTGAAATCGGAGGCTATTGTAATTTGTACCAATAATGATGCTGAAATCAGAGGATATTGAATGATTGATTAAATAATGTTTAACGTCCCTCTCGAGAATATTTCACTCATATGAAGACGTCACCACTGCCGGTGAAGGGCTACAATATTTAGGCCCATGCTCTGCGCTTACGGCTCTTATGCAGGGAGGAATTTTTATCGTGCCACACCTGCTGTGACACGGGGCCTTGGTTTTTGTGGTTTCATCCGAAGGATTACCCCATTTAATCGCCTCTTACGGCAAGCAAGCGATACTGAGGACCTATATGTCAAACTTATACGGTACCAATTTTGATGCACCAGATGCGCATTTCGACAAATAATGTCTCTTCAGTGATGCTCAACCGAAATGTTTGAAATCCGAAATTACTATGAAGTTTTAGAGCTAAATATAGCCAAAAACAGCGTGCCAAAAAAGTGGAGCCAAATTCGTCCAAGGATAAGAGCTATGCATGAGGGAGATAATCCTTAATTTTGAAATGAATTTCTAAATTTTATAACAGCAATTAAATATACATCCGTATTTTCAAGCTAGTAACGAAGTACTTAGCTACTGGGCTGTAGAGACCCTCGGGGACTAACAGTCCACCAGGAGAGGCCTCGACCCAGGGGTCACAATGTCAAACTTATACGGTACCAATTTTGATGGACTAGATGCGCATTTCGACAAATAATGTCTCTTCAGTGATGTTCAACCGAAATGTTTGAAATCCGAAATAACTATAAAGTTTTAGAGCTAAATATAGCCAAAAACAGCGTGCCAAAAAAGTGTAGCCAAATTCGTCCAAGGATAAGAGCTATGCATGAGGGAGATAATCCTTGATTTTGAAATGAATTTCTAAATTTTATAGCAGCAATTAAATATACATCCGTATTGTCAAGCTAGTAACGAAGTACTTAGCTACTGGGCTGTAGAGACCCTCTAACTCAGATCCCCAAGAGAGGCTATTGTAATTTGTACCAAGAACAATGCTGAAATCAGAAGCTATTGTAATTTGTACTAATAATGATTCTGAAAATCAGAGGCTGTTGTAATATGTACCAAAAATAATGCTGAAATCAGAGGCTATCGTAATATGTACCAGGAATGAAGCTGAAATCAGAGGCTATCGTAATATGTACCAGGAATGATGCTGAAATCAGAGGTTATCGTAATATGTACCAGGAATGAAGCTGAAATCAGAGGCTATCGTAATTCAAATAGAATACCGCTACTTTAGTATACCCCTGCAAAGAATACCCCCTATTTATCCGTTTCCGGTTCTGTTACTAGAATGTACATAGCAACGTCAATTCAAAATATGAATTATTGTGCTAACCATTATATCTTTGTCGACTTATTACATATACATGTATAGATTAAGTTGAGAATAAGCGTATACTTTTAAATAGTCAATTAGTTTGAGGAATAAGCTATGGAATTGAGTGTACTTCTACAGGTACACGTGTCTGTGTTGTATCTGTTATATGTTAGATTTAGAGTGGACAGTGTTACAACATTTATAACGACTTGTTAAACATATAGTTCATATAATTAACGGATGTTACTTACCACATTCATACTTAGTTCGTGTAATGCGGGTACTCTATGATTTCAACGTGTACAACAAAACGACATGTCAACCAACATATTTAGACATAGTGCATTATGTCAATCAACATACCTAGACACACTGCATTATGTAAATCAACATTTAAAAACACATTCAATTTTTAAATCACAGTTAATTACATTTCATTCAAGCTTATTCAGTTTCCTCGTCATATTTATTCAATCAATATTTTCTACACGGAGATTGGACATCATCAGACAAGGCCTACTGTAGGTCTCTCATTTCCTTCCTCGTTTTAAAGTTGATGATAAGTGCACTGGGTTATTTATCTTCTGACAAACATGCTGACACAATAAAGGACGCCTCATCACCAGCCACCGCCGCGCTGGTCTAGAGGTTAGGGCATTCGCCCCGCTTGCGTAAGACCGTGGTTCGAATCCCAGCAGCGACAAATTTAAGTCGTTAAAACAAGTAATGACAGTTCCATCGTCAAACAATTCGCCATCGGGTGAAAATGTCACGGGTCCTCGGAAATTACCTTAAAAACGAATGTTCCGTGTCGCAGTACGTGTGACACGCTAACGAACCCTTAATCACACAACAAAGTAAAGTATAAAACTTATACGGTACCAATTTTGATGCACCAGATGCGCATTTCGACAAATAATGTCTCTTCAGTGATGCTCAAGCCGAAATTTTGGAAATCCGAAATAACAGCAAACTTGTAAGAGCTATTTTAGGGGAAAACAGAGTGCCAATAAGTCGAGCCAAATTAACTATAAATACATGCAAAAGACTTTGAAGCTTTTTAAGGTGTATTTCATTTTCTTCACGATTTCAATGGATTTAAATGTAGATATCAGAGTAAACGTTTTTGGTAATAGTGCAAATTAAGGAAATTGTGATGAATAAATACGTCATTTAGCAATTGTAAAACCTGTATACAATATTTTACATATTTCGATTTGATACCTAAATGAGGATATTTTGTCATTTGATGAGTGTGAGAAACTTTCTATAGGGAGGCGTTTATCGTTCTGTTGTAGGCCACTACTTTTAATGATTACATACATAGATCTGCCTGGGTCATTCATCGATATCGATTATAACAGGCTACATACGATAGAGACACCAGGAATATATCAACACGAGGAAGTTCCTGTATCACGTGATCCGATGATGTGTCGTGTCAATCCACAGTGATTTTCCCGGCTACCGGTCGTTCATAAGCTGACTCGAGCTACAAGTAATGACTAACAGTCACCTATTGGAAATATAGTACATCCTATGATATTATAAACTTACCTATCCAATACATTGAATACACATTATTAATCAAACGATATTGAATAGGACATAGCTGATATAGGATGCCATAAATTAATGAATTATAATTATGAATATTTGACCTATATTCAATGAACGCTTAATTTAGAATACAAGTATACTCATTGCAAAACGCGATATAAACTTCGTAAAATGAATGGGGAGCCCAAAGATGAACATTCACTGAGCTGTAGCCTATTAATAATATTGAATCACTAAGGTAAAAACTAGAATCACTCTTGCGTCTACATTTTTTTCACTTCTCCGACACCCGAAATATATATATGTATACCTGTTCTACAGCTAAATATAGAGTTAAAATCAACTCCATGACCGGTAGAGCATAACGATACAAAAATAGTCGATAAATTTATCCTAGAATAACAAATAACGACAACTCCCGGTAAGTCAGAGTAGGCGATAAATTCATAATACAAACATATCTAACATTGATATAATATTGTGATAATGCTTCAACAATCTCAAATCTCTAAAGATGTGCACACAACCACAGAACAAGTCTTTCTGATGCATTTGAATTTGGCATTGAACTAGATCTATATAATTGGTTGTTCGTTTGAACTTCATGAGAATAGTTACATAATCTTAAATATTCAGATTAATCATTATACTACAATGCTCTGCACTGTTTGCCTAGATTTAAAAGATTCCTAATTATGGATATTGAACCTCTATGATATCCCTAAATATGGAGATTGAAATTTTACAAGACCATCTTCATGCAATAATGCCGCATGAAAGACGAAGATACCGAAGAGTGATCAATCTCATGACTCCTATAAACAAAGATCTGGTGTGACGACTAGGAAGGGTCTGGGTTTGCCAAACACGCTAAATGATTGTCTATCACAACCTTAAATTGACTCATGAAAGCTGGTGATAACGAAGAGTTATCAATCTCATAACTCCTATAAGCATTATAAAATAGATGGTTTGATAACCACGGACCCGTAGACACACCAGAGGTGGGATCAGATGTGTAGGAGGAGTAAGCATCCCCTTACTCATATGACTTAAATGCCTTTAAATCATGATTCTCTGCATTCTGACCATGGTACACATTGACCATGTGATATCTGGGCTATTACACTTGAAATCTTATTGTTTGCAGTTTTTTGGTCAGCATAGATATCATGTAGGGACAAACATTTCCCCGCAAATGCTACAAAGACGTGTAGTGAACAAATCCAATATTTCTGTACTTTAACACATGAATAAAAGAAGCTGATCAGGAAGTTTTTGTAAGATATCGAGCACTCCAATAACTGAAGAAAAAGCCGTGAATCTGATTGGCTTTCTATAAAAATTGATTAGCATCAAGGAAATTTTCTTTTCCCAACAAAATCGTATCTCGCACTGACACGAGAAAAAACACCCTCGATTCTGAGTGGTTTTCCATGAAAACTGATAAGTATCAAGGAAGTTTTTTTTTAAGAGAGGGGGATATTTTCTTCAGTTAAACGCTGTAAATAGATATTTGGTCTGTATACAGACAAGAACCCTTGATTTCTAGTGTTTTCTAAGGACGCTGACAAGAATCAAGGAAGTTTTTTTGTTTGGAAGCAAGAAAAATATTTCCTGGACCCAACTTTTCGTAAATAGATTTTGGCATGTATACAGCGTTTTAAAACAGCCTCTACATTTTTGTTTGTGAATTTTAAGAAGAAATGAAAACAAAAAAATAGCATGATTTACTGTGCTTCATTAAAAGATAGACAAAGAGAATTAACATAATTCACTGCGCTTTATTATAAGATACACAATAACAATGAACATGATTTACTATGCTTTATTAAAACATACACAATAAGAATTAACATAATTTAATGTGCTTTATTAAAACATACACAATGACAATTAACATAATTTGCCCGCTTTATTATAACATACACAATTAAAACTAACATAATTTACTGCGCTTTATTATAACATACACAATGGGAATTAACATAATTTATCACACTTTATTATAACATACACAATGCGAATTAACATAATTTACCGTGTTTTATTATAACATTCACAATGAGAATTAACATAATTTATCACGGTTTATTATAACATACACAATAATAATTAACATAATTTATCACGGTTTATTATAACATACACAATGAGAATTAACATAATTCACTGCACTTTATTATAACATTCACAATGAAAATTAACATAATTTACCGCGCTTTATTATAACACACACAATGAGAATTAATAAAATTTACCGTGCTTTATTATAACATACACAATGAGAATTAACATAATTTACCGCGCTTTATTATAACATACACAATGAGAATTAACATAATTTACCGCGCTTTATTATAACATACACAATGAGAATTAATATAATTTACCGCGCTTTATTATAACATACACAATGAGAATTAACATAATTTACCATGCTTTATTATAACATACACAATGAGAATTAACACTGTGCTTAATTATAACACACACAATGAGAATTAACAGAATTTACCGCGCTTTATTATAATATATACAATGAGAATTAACATAATTTAATGTGCTTAATTATAACACACACAATGAGAATTAACATAATATACCACGCTTTAATATAACAGACACAATGAAAATTAACATAGTTTACTGTGCTTTATTATAACAGACACAATGAAAATTAACATAATTTACCGCGCTTTATTATAATATATACAATGAGAATTAACATAATTTACTGTGCTTAATTATAACACACACAATGAAAATTAACATAATTCACTGTGCTTAATTATAACACACACAATGAGAATTAACATAATATACCACGCTTTAATATAACAGACACAATGAAAATTAACATAATTTACTGTGCTTTATTATAATATATACAATGAGAATTAACATAATTCACTGTGCTTAATTATAACACACACAATGAGAATTAACATAATATACCACGCTTTAATATAACAGACACAATGAAAATTAACATAATTCACTGTGCTTAATTATAACACACACAATGAGAATTAACATAATATACCACGCTTTAATATAACAGACACAATGAAAATTAACATAATTTACTGTGCTTTATTATAATATATACAATGAGAATTAACATAATTTATCACACTTTACTATAACATTCACAATGAGAATTAACATAATTTACTGTGCTTTATCATAAGGTGTGTATACAGTGTGATTTTCATAATTTAATGAG
>NC_079171.1:3750406-3930406 GCF_947568905.1 Ostrea edulis | reverse complement strand
TGTAAAGTCCGGGGTCATCCGTGTACGAAACTTTTCTGCTGAAGAACACGGACGTCTACAGTCTGTACACGGACAGTACCTGGTAACTACATGGACAGACACGATAAACGCAGGGAAGAAAGACCGTGATATTCCGTGTATCTCCGTGAAACAACCGTGGATGGACCGGCAGAAACCGTGATCTTCCGTACGCTCGTGATCATGGCTGCACCGACCGGGATCCCCCCCCCCCCCCGGGACATACGGGTAGTTACCGTAGTTATCCGTAGAGAAACTGGCGTTTTCTGTGTCTACGTCGTGATAAGTGTTGACACCGGCATTACGTCGGATCACTCCGGATGACTAGAATTTCGCATCCGGCGTTCCCCGGCTCCTGATCCGTGAATCTGTGACAGGGGATTAAGTATGTATGCTTGTGAGAAAACCCGTTTTTTAAATCTTATTTTACATCTCTAATCCCATCCCGTTCTACATTGCTGGAATACACTGTGGTGGTACTAATAAGTAGTACGGGCAATTTCTGTTTGGAATGATAATTAGTATATTCAGTAAAGGGAAAACTTGCTACATGTAATATGAATATTCAATAATTATGGATGTGGTCTCTCTCTCTAACAAAAGAGTTTAGGGTACATAATTACTTCACCATAGTATGTTAATAGGCATACATTCAAAATAACTTCATTCAAAATAGAAATTGGAGCAATGTCGGTGATTAACAAATTGGAATGAATTTATAACAAAAGCAAAAATATCAAAAACATCAAATGAGTTAAAAATAATAAATCATAAACTGCATTTGACCGAGACTTATTTTCTTTGATAAAGATTTTCATAAAAATTCATCAGAAGTATCTAGACTAATGATAACTAATACATTGTATGCACAATCCGAGCACTCTTCACGATAGAACTAGATTGTGGTAAGCTAGTTTCTGTACTACAAATTAAGGTACATCCGATCCATAGAAGAAGTTATTTTCACAAAGAGTCAATATCTGTAGCTACTAACTCTTTTGTGAAAACAAAATGCTTGATTTTTAGTGAGATAAAGATGGCAGAGAGAGAGAGAGAGAGAGAGAGAGAGAGAGAGAGAGAGAGAGAAAGACAGAGAGAGAGATGATGCCACATCTATTTAGAGTGAATTAGATTTTTGTCAGAATTATCTCCCCTTGTTGAAATGTAGATTGATTGATTGTATCTTGCTTAACGTCTCGCTCGAGAATTTTTCACTCATATGGAGATGTCACCAAGACCGATGAAGGCCTTCAAATTTAGGCCTATGCTCGGCGCTTATGACCATTGAGCAGTGAGGGTTCTTTAGCGTGCCACACTCACTGTGGCAAGGGACATCCGTTTTTAAAATCATCTCTTAGGACCCGTGACATTCACACCTGATGTCGAGCGTTTGGCGATGGAACTGTCACTACCCGTTTTAACGACTTAGGTCTGTCGTAGCCGGGATTCGAACCCCGGCCTTCTGCATGCGGGGCGAACGCTCTAACCTTTCCGCGGTTTGAAAAAATAAACATTTTCATAATTTGTATGGTGACTTTTACTTTTCTTCACATATTTTGGAATACCAGGGTAATAGGGATCTTTTCAACATGAGCTTTCTTTGGAAATTACATTCTAATTAACTTTATATGTCAGAAATGTGTTTTTGTCGTAGGGATTAATGTTAATCTCTATAACAGATATTTCTGTCTTGTCAATTTGAAAACTCTTCTGGTGAATCACTGTGTATATTAAGGATATTTCATTTGTTACCATATTTTGTATGACATAACAATTAAATATTGGGGAAAAATGGGGGTTTTATGAATCGGATACCGCAACAGAAGCGATCGACTTTCTTGCAGAAATTGTGAAATTGGGTCGGTGCAAGATACGTCTGATCTTAGTGTAGATCTGATATCGCATCGACGCAATATACATCTTCACCTTTTATACATGAATTTCACACATCTCGCTAGAAGTCAAACACTTGTGTTAATTTCAAATACCCGGATTAGCGGATCCCCACTAGTTTTATTGTGACGAAAACCCTTCAAATTTGCATGGGGGATACAAGTTATACACAGGTCATTGTTATAGACATAGATCATAGTCAGTTTGATTTATTTATAGAAAGATATTGACGATGAAACATACAAACTTGCAGGTTGAATTTTATAGAACCCCGTGCTAACATTACTTAGAATTTTGAATGAATCAGAGGGGGCATGTTGCAGGTTCACTTGTGTAAAATTCTTGATCAGCTAAAATAAAATAACAAAAAAAGTTGTTGTTTAGATTGTCCGATCTTCAAGACCCTAAATCGTGCACACGTGCTTGAAGGGGTGGGTGGGGGGTGGGGGGTGGGGGTGGGGGTAGTCTTCATCCACTCAACAAACTGCCTCAATGCCCCCCCCCCCCAAACTTCAATTTCTTACATGATGCAGTGATCACTACATGGTTTGAATCCTTAACTTCCAAGCTTACATATTACATGTATATTCTCCTCACACTCATTCACTGTTACTTACATAGTACATGTACATTCTTCTCACACTCATTCACTGTTACTTACATAGTACATGTACATTCTTCTCACACTCATTCACTGTTACTTACATAGTACATGTATATTCTTCTCACACTCACTCACTGTTACTTACATAGTACATGTACATTCTTCTCACACTCATTCACTGTTACTTACATAGTACATGTACATTCTTCTCACACTCATTCACTGTTACTTACATATTACATGTACATTCTTCTCACACTCATTCACTGTTACTTACATAGTACATGTATATTCTTCTCACACTCATTCACTGTTACTTACATATTACATGTACATTCTTCTCACACTCATTCACTGTTACTTACATATTACATGTACATTCTTCTCACACTCATTCACTGTTACTTACATAGTACATGTATAGTCTTCTCACACTCATTCACTGTTACATGCACTATCTAAATAGATGGGGACACCCAATATAATGATCGTCGTTAAAATAGTGGGAGACAACCCCCCCCCCCCCCCCCTCAATTCTTCGTGGCCTGCAATCAATATGTAAGGACGTGAAACCTCGGTCAAATACAACTAGTTCACGAAAAACATTTAACAGCCAAAAATTAATCAACGATTTGCATTTTAGTGGCTCCTGTTCATATACGCTATCGATTATAGATCTTTTTTTTTAAATTTCTGCATTAAATCATTTTTAATTTAGACGAAAGGTGAAGATCAATCTCATAACTCCCACAAGCAACAATCGGTATGAAACACGTCAGACAGCAGCTGACCCTATGGTAAGGTGTATTGGCAAACTAGATCGTTATAACGACCATGAAATTTGGAACGCCTGTACCATCAACTTGTTTGTCAGTAGCCTGCTTTTATTTAAAAACTGACCATAAGCAGAACAAGTCTTGCATATCGAATCAGTTGAGATATATAAACACCATATGCAGGTGATAATGGAATATTGCTACATAAATTATAATCAATACTTACTGATCCTCTCTCTCTCTCTCTCTCTCTCTCTCTCTCTATATATATATATTACGATGTTATAGATTTAGTACTGCTTTCATTACTTTAATGATCGTCAGGCCGTTCTTGGCACACTAATTTTGACTACGGATAACTCCGTTTACCTGAGCAGGATATAGAGCTCACGGCGGGTGTGGCCGGTCGACAGGGGATGTTTACTCCTACTAGACACCTGATCCCACCCCCTGGTTTGTCCAACGGTCCGTGTCTGCCCAACTCTCTATTTTGTATTGCTTATAGGAGTTATGAGATTAATCACTGCATGTTCGTTATATTCACCTTGATAGTAGTTATGAGATTGATCACTGTTCGTTATATTCACCTTTATAGGAGTTATGAGATTGATCACTGTTCGTTATATTCACCTTGATAGGAGTTATGAGATTGATCACTGTTCGTTATATTCACGTTTGATGTATACAGATACGGAAAGTTTACGTACAGTATAAAGCTATAGAGTACAATTTCTTTCTGATTAATTATCCATTGTTTTTCATCGTGATGTTTTTATTTCTACAATTTTGAAGACTGTTTCTTTGCGCGATATTTTGTTCGGCTGGATCGGGTCCCCCCTTCCCCATACCAAACGGATATTTAGTGCCTAGCTGTTTAACTCCCTGCAGTCAAAAATAAATACAAAGCCAAACAACGTCACTGTAAGCAGACAATCTAGTCAGTTGTCTCATTGTCAGTTGCCAAGGGTATTCAGTCCACGAAGAGTGCAGTGGACCCGAAACCCTTAACTAGCGATGACCATTACAGTAGTTTTCAGATTTTACAACTGACCCAAAAAAATAGTACGTTTGTTTTACAAGTTTCATTCAGAGGACGGATACGTTCGTGAGTCACTGAATAAACGATACAACTTCCGCATTTTAATTCAATCTTACATTAACTGATAACCACAGTAAGTTGTTAAATGTACACTTTGTGATATTTCTACACTACATGTAAACATATATACAGCGGACCTAAATCTTCTATTCTTCATTACCATGGAAACTACAGGTTATAAGATATGTGGCGCACTATATCTCCCCAATTAATAAAATTGTGGTACAATTCTTTATCTATCGAGTATTCGTTACACTACTGAGTATTTCTATTTTGTTGTTTTTCTTATGTAGCTCGACTATGTTTAACACATTTTCAGGTGTGTGTGTGGGGGGGGGGGGGGGAAGAAAATGAATTCTATTTGCCTATTTCTATGCATTTGTAGTCGTAAAACATCAAGTTATATTACCAGGAATATATTGCGAAAGATTGTGCGTGCCCCTCCACTCCACACACCCGAAAAAAAGATGATGCGTTCATTCCAAGGTAATACCACCGTCAACATCAATAATGCAACACGAACGATATGATTAAATATTGTTTATTTGTTGTTTTTGTCCCATTAAAAATATCATTCCTTTAGAGGCGCTACAGTCTCTGAAACGTTCTACTTTACCATTTTTCCGTTTGGTCACCGTGCGCTTTCCGTTCATTTTTGCGTTCACCGTACGTTCACTGTCATTCGCAACACCACTTGAAGTCAAAGGATTGATTTAGAAAAAGGAAGGTGTGCATCAGAGTGAAAGTAAACTTCCTTATCTTATCAGAAATTTAATTTATAAAGTACAAATATCAGGATTATCAACTGCGAAAATTCAAGGAAAACTGTGGATCACTCATCAATATCAAAGGATAGAATAAATCAGTGTTGTTATCATTATAAAACACAAGTATTGTTTGTTAAAAAATGGGATAAATTCTGATTGAGAGAAAATTGCAAAACCCTTCAGTTATGAATTTAACCCTTATACATGTACATGTAGCGAAGAACGAGCACTGGTACGTGTATCAAAATGAGGCGGTTTCAGTTAATAAATACCGCATTTCAACATTTTAAAGTTTTATTATATTTCATTGTGTCTCACTTGACAAGAATTTCTATATAAGTTTATTATTTTTCTTAAGCCCCCCCCCCCCCCCCTCTCTCTCTCTTACTTAAAAATCGATGTCACACTGTACATTTCAATCCAATGTCAAATTGATATCACGAGTATTTCTGATTATTTTATTGTCAACAAATGTATTTAGACCCCCCTTCCCCCGCTAAATGGCCATAAGCGCCGAGCATAGGAGTGAATGTTCCAGCCCTTCACCGGCAGTGGTGGTCTCCATATGAGTGAAATATTCTCGAGAGGGACGTTAAACAATATTCAATTAATTAATTAACTGAAACTTTTGAATCATTTGTCTGTAATATAAAGATAGACTATTTCTCGTTCATTTCTGCCCCATATGTGATATACGATCCCGTGGGGACCGGATTAGGATAAGTCGTCAGTACCCCCCCCCCCCCCCCTTGCTTGTCGTAATAGGCGACTAAATGGGGCGGTCCTTCGGATGAGACCGCAAAAACCGAGGTCCCGTGTCACAGCAGGTGTGGCACGGTAAAGATCCCTCCCTGCTCAAAAGGCATAAGCGCCGAGTATAGGCCTAACTTTTGCAGCCCTTCACCGACAGTGGTGACGTCTCCATATGAGTGAAATATTCTCGAGAGGGACGTAACAATATTCAATCAATCATATGATATACGTATAGTTCAGTACAATCAGCATAATTGATTAAATATTGTTTAACGTCCCTCTCGAGAATATTTCACTCATATGGAGACGTCACCACTGTCGGTGAAGGGCTGCAAAAGTTAGGCCTATACTCGGCGCTTATGGCCAATGAGCAGGGAGGGATCTTTACCGTGCCACGGGACCTCGGTTTTTGTGGTCTCATCCGAAGGACCGCAGTACAATACAGTTTTATCCGCATAAAAAAATATATACAAACATTGCACAGTCTAAATTCATGGTCGCATTATTTATTTTGTACATACGTACATGAATTCTGCGATTGTTTCCTCTGGTCGATATACTATACATGTATTTGCAGTAAAGTGAATTACGCAACATCTACTTGGGAATAAACCTTTTATATTAATTAGAAGCGTTCAGGTGTCAACACGAGGGGTTTGCTAAAACGCGGAACGGAAAACGGAAAGGAAGATGGACGGAATGGAAAACGGAACAGAATTTAAGACTTAGAATGATTAATGTAGCTAAGATAACACCAAAGAATCGGAACAAATACGGTATCATGATTTAGATGAAAAAAATTGGTGATCCCTTTACAAGCGGTAAAATAATTTTATCTTAAAAGTCTGCGTCATAAATTAGGCGAAGTTAAACGTTTGTATACGAATTTGCAAAGCGTTTTACAAGAATGTTGAAATGTCGGCATTCACAGATTTGTGCGAGCAGTGACAACTATCGGTAAAGAACACACATACTTTATATGACCCCTCCCCCCTACCGATGGCAAAACTTCCTTAACGCACATTTACCTGTAAATTTACACATAATACCGTGGATGCATGTACTTACAACAGGGGGTGTGGTATGTATATAACGACAATCCATGATCCTATTAAGTCAGCAAGTTAAACATGTGATATATCATCTTTTAACTAACAGACTTTGTGATCGTAGCACTCCAATCCTAAACTAAGGGGACTTCTAGCAATTTATTTCTAAACTACATACTTGTATTTTAATACTGAGATTAAAAATGAGATGACCTTTTAATTCCATTCGAGCAAAATTGTCTGTTAATCTTTTTGCTATTTCGTATCTGTTAATTCCTCATACTATGGATCGTAAATTCTATCTTATAATTAGTGTTCATTGGTTGGGTTTCAATCTTTCTTTCCCGCTGTAGCACTAATCCGCAGGATATTCGTAAATATATGAAATTTCATATAAATTCATCCCAAATGAGGCAAACCTTTTACACACACAAATACATGTATTATACCTGGTGTAGAACGAAAGTAATGATAAAAGTTCGATTTAAGATTAGGCCGTTTGAGGAAAATTGGTTAAAAATTATTTTATCTGTTACATTGTTGTTTTCAGGGGGGGGGGGGGGGGGGGGGGGGTTGTGTTATTCATCGGATATATAATTTGAAAATTCAAGTCTTTTTCGGTATGGTTGTTTTCTTTATTAATATTTTCCGTTCCGTCTTCCGTTCCGCGTTTTATCAACACCCCGGCACGAGGTACCTGTTCTACCCGTGTTGGTTGTTCAATGCATTTATCTCGATTCCTTTCGGGGATGTTTATTGCCTGTAATCTAAACGACCGCGCTTGTAAATTTTGAAGTCATGCATGTACACCTGTAAATTCTTGGCACTAATTACTAGACTATCTTTATTTCACATGCATCGTCTATGCTCTTGTATTAAGAAATTCAATAATATGCATCTTAGGTCAAAATATAACTACATGCAGTATACCGAAATGACGCACCAATATTCATGATTTATGAAAACTTCAAGATTTCTAAATATTAAAGAATATATGTTTCAATTTTTCATGTATCTGTATACGAAATACTGTAAACAACTGTCTTTTGTTTGTGCACGATTGCTACGTGCATTGATGTGAAACTCACGATCATTTTCATGAGAAATATACATCCAGTACTTGCACAGAAATGAACAGATGTAATAAATGTTTTTGTCCTGATTATTAAGCAAGTACAGTTCAAAGGAGAAATCCGAAAAACGTCCCACCGTCCACGTGGGAAAGTAGAACGTTTCAGGGACTGTACCAGATCTAGTAGTGTTGACTTCTGTATGGTGCTCAGGGCCGTAACAGTAAAGGTTCTTTAACGTGCCAACGTCTACCGTCACATCCATTTATAAGGTCATGACCGAAAGACCCGTGATTATCACTTCTGAATGTCAAGCGTTTGGTGAAGAGCAATCACGACCTATGTTGACGTCTTTGGTTTGACGCGACCACAGAACGAGCGGGGCTCGAACTCACGACCTCCATGTCATGAATCAAATCTAACCACTGAGATCACGTGATTAGCTAGATAGTAACAAAAAGTGACGTTGATACAAAAGTATTCATCTAGTCTGGGAATTATTCTTTATTTCAATGATTCTATAATGTTAGAGGTTTCTCCCGTTCTTTGTGTACTGGTATGTAGGGTGAGGGTTTTGTCACGTAACACTCAGGAGACATTCATCCCAAAATCAGGATTCCTGAAAAAGAACAAGAGAATTATTAATAATTACTGTATTAATGATCATTTCCTGTAGCTCTAGACAGGATGTGATATGAATACGGAAACCATTTCACAAGCCGTCCCTCCCCCTTTCTAAATTTGTTTAGGGCTCCTAAATAAAGATAATCCGTTACGCGTCTTAATAAAAGAAGACAACAAGCAGAAGGGGCGTGGCCAGACTTCCCGATGTCCTGTATCTGCTGACTCCACACCTGACATTATTTTATAGAAAGTTTCCCTTGACCTACATCTTTCCGAAAATAAACCGATAATTATTTCTCCTAAAAATATACTACCTGGTCAGAGGCAGATTTAAGCCGCCCCCCCATTTTCAAATTTAAGGTAAATCGTGGTATCTTGTTTAGAAAAATGTACTAAACGATAAAAGAAGCAATGATTTCTTCCACTCACGGAGAAATAAATGACAAAAAAATATTTTGATTTCTTGAATTAATTCACTGGGAGAACTTAATTCTTTCCAAACACCCCTAAAATTTGGTCATTATATTAATTTCACCTTATTAGAAATGATAGAAAATAGTACAAATGACTAAATAGGAGACATATTTCAAGCCCTATAAAATCTGTAAAATCCAGGAGCTTCCCGGGGCTTCGCCCCCTGGGCCCCCACCACAGGGGCCTCAAGGCGGCCCCCAGACCCCCTTCCTCATAAAGTGTCCCCCGTAACTAAAATTCCTGGATCCACCACTGCTGGTCGTATACGGCCAACGCTTTAATGATGAAATCACACCAAAACAAGTGGCTGGGTTTGTAAATAGAAAGTGTTTAAAATTACAATACCCCCCCACCCTACCGTTTCTAGAAAGTTAGCCGCCACGTGATGGAGAAAACTTTACTTATCTATCAGTTGACTAAACATATTTCCATTTCAATACATTTATTTACAAATCTGAAAATTATAGTTTTACAGCTGTTCGCCCTTTCACGGAACATTGAATATGAAAAGGTCAAGTAAACAGCCGTGGCGGATCTAAGGGCGGAACTTGGGTAGCTGCTACCACCACCTTATTTTTTTTTGGATCCGCCCCTAAACAGGTAACTGATTTGTTTGTCTAAACACAATTTATTTCTATATATGTATTTCATAAATACCCCCTCCGTTATAAATGTATTGTTTACATTAGAAAGTTTGAGTGACTATGCAAATGAAGTATGGTTTATTTGGATAAATGATCGCATTTCCCGTTTAAATCACGTGACAGGACGGAAGGTCTACATATATAGTGTAGCTGGGACCCGCACATTAAATTCACTCATCATCATCAGGTTGACATACCAGGAAGAGGCGGCTGTACAGAGGACATTTTGGATATTTACAGGTTAGACATCATTATTTTACAATACGCATTGTACAGCAACTAAAATGTTAGAAATGTATCGGAAAATTATTTTGAATAAAGATATGCTTACTAGTGAGCATCTTAATTCCATGCATTTCAGAGCGCAGGGGAGGGGGAGGGGGTATCTATCTATATTATGTATTTCATGATCTTAATATATTAAACATTTCATCTATGAATTTAAATAAAACATTCAGACTATATATAGATAGTGTAATTTATCAAAATTGAAATTATGTCTCGCCAATTCTGTAGAAATTAATCCATTCTTCCTTTGTGTATATTTCCTGTATGATACAAACAAGAATTCTGAAACTTAGACATTTATTTCTTATTTTGTGTAATACATGTACAGAGTTTTTAAAGTCAAATTGGAAGATGCGTGCTTGTATCGAGATAAAACCTCGATACATTATTTATTACTAACAAAACAGCACTTAATGTAAATATATTATTTTAACATTTTTTTTTTCATTGACAGTTAACAACTCGTGACCCCTGACCCAGAGATGGACCCGCGTGCTCAGGACGTCCTACTGTGTGACCTCTGTGAAACTGACCCCCTGCAGTATTGCTGTGAACATTGCGATATCAATCTTTGTACTAACTGTGTCAGTAAACATCTCTCAGATTCCTCTAAAAAACACAAAATCGCACCCTATCATTTACACAGAAAGTTTACTCCTAAATTCTCAAAATGTCTGAAACACGCCGACAAAGATTGCGAACTGTATTGTGAGAGCTGTCACATTCCTGTATGTACTACCTGCATCTCCTCAGGTAAACACAAAGGTCACGATATGTCAGATATTCTGAAAAAACTCGGCTCTAAAAAACAACTCATACAAAAAGATTTAGAAGAACTCGAGAAGAAGATTTACCCCCGATATACGGAAATTTCCTCCGCTGTCCAAACTGAGAAAGCCGAAGTACAAACGAATTACGGAAAACTGGCCACAATTGCTGACCAACAAGGAGAAGTCTGGCATCGCGAGGTCACCGCCATTGTCAACAAACGGAAAGCAGACATTGTAGAGACAAAAACTAAACATCTCTCTCTATTAGATAAACAAGCAGATGAAATCACGCACAGAATGACTGAAATCAACCAGGTCATTCTAGAAATGAAAAACATCCTGGACAACAACGACATCTCCTTAACATCAACTTACAAATCTAGAAATGATGAATTCAATAAACTGCCTCCTACAATCAAAGTTACATTACCAAGCTTATCTACTCCAACAATTAACACAGAAACACTTAACGAGATGTTTGGTTTATTATCTTCACTCTCCGTTACAACAGTCGAACCACTGCTTGATGAACCGCAACTTACCGCCGCCATAGACACTGGGTATGACAGACTATACAGTGTTAGCTGTCTGTGTGAAGATCAAGTCTGGACACGCGGGGATAACGAAACCATGAAGCTGCTCAACCTCCAGAGTGAACTACTGACATCAATACAAACCAAGTCAGGGAGACGACCAGAGGACATAGCAGTGACACGGGACGGAGATCTTGTTTATACTGACACTAGTAATAACACCGTGAACTTAATTAAGAATAAAAAGATACGGACCGTGATCAGACTACAGGGGTGGAGACCTCTCTTTGTCTGCTGTACCGCGGATAACAATCTCCTGGTTACCATGGACAGTGATGATGGAGAACAATGCAAAGTCGTGCGTTACTCCGGCTCCACAGAGACACAAAGCATTCAGTTTGATGATCAGGGTCGTCCTCTCTATAAATCTGGTGGTTATATCATTAAATACATCAGTGAGAACAAGAACCTGGATATCTGTGTGGCTGACTTTGAAGCTAGTGCAGTAGTGGTGGTCAATCAGTCAGGAAAACTCCGATTTAGATACACTGGTCATCCCTCTAATACCAAGCAATCATTTAAACCATTCGGCATCACTACAGACAGCCAGAGTCACATCCTGACAGCAGACCGTTACAATCACCGTATCCACATCCTAGATCAGGACGGACAGTTCCTCCGTTACATTCACTGTGATTTACACGCTCCATGGGGTTTATGTGTGGACATCAGAGACAACCTCTTTGTGGCTGAGTGTCACACTGCTAAAGTGAAGAAAATCCAATATCTATAAACAGTGTTAATTACACAGCTCTACAGTGTTAATTACACAGCTCTACAGTGTTAATTACATCTATCAAAATGGTGTTAATTTCACATCTCCAGTGTTAATTATACATGTACAAGGTTCTGTGTTGATTACCGATGTTAATTACAGTCCTGTGTTGATCACAGCTGTGTTAATTACACCAGTGTTTGGGATTTGTTTTTAACGCCTGCATTGACATTAAATGTGTGTTTGTTTATGAGTGTTTGATTGAACTTTATTTTGTTTGTTATCTGTGTTATGTTTCAATGTATATATTATAGATAAACATGATTTAGTGTACAGTCTTACATTATTACTGTCAGTACAGATAGATAAACATGATTTAGTGTACAGTCTGACATTATTACTGTCAGTACAGATAGATAAACATGATTTAGTGTACAGTCTTACATTATTACTGAGTACTTACTTAGATATGTAGTACTGTAACAGAGAGTGACCACAAACGTCCGACCTCCTTCACAGATCTTCAGATACAAGGTCACAGTCTTCTGTTTATCACGTCAATAAACATCACGAATCTAAATCTCCACAATTCTACAAAATAAACACTCACAAATTAAAATCATGACTAAATGAACCTGTAATTAAGAATTAATTACTCTTTACAAAAGGCCAGACTTAGTCCGTTACAACAATTAATTAGGGCCCCTGTTATATAGACGGGAGCCCTATAGTGATCAGCCTGTGTGTCTGTACATTGACTGGGCTTAGTCCGTTACAACAATTAATTAGGGTCCCTGTTATATAGACGGGAGCCCTATAGTGATCAGCCTGTGTGTCTGTACATTGACAATTATCTTGATTTTTTGGCTATCCCTACAGCCACTGAATTAAAATTTATACGTGGACTTGGGCTCTCTTGACCTATTTTTCCTAGAGTTATGGACCTTGAACTTAGCAAATAATGCCACAAAGCGACACTTCCACTACGACGATATTTATTTTCATATTTTTGACTGATGAATAATCTGTTAGAATTAACGATTTTGTAAATAGGTTGACTATTAGTGTTTTGTGGTATTTTATTAAATGTAAGTAAAAAGGGGGTGGATCTGGGAATTTGACTTAAATCATAAAATGTGCATTTAATTCCATATGCACTATTCATGTTTATTAAAATATGGTATCATATAATATATACAAGTGCTACAGGTTGACTATTAGTGTTTAGTAATATTTTATTAAATAAGGGGGGGGGGGGTAAGTTTTGTCCTGAAAGTGTCTATTTGTCTGTTAAATCTTACACTTAACTCCTAACCTCTGCATGATGAGAGATAAAGCTTTCATATTTCATATATACAATCTTTATTTTGGTACAAAAGTTTGTGACCTTGACTTTTGGCATACTTTTAACAATATCTAATCTACCCAATATCCCCTGCACTATTTAAAGTGAATTCTTTTGACAAAATACTTTGATGCAATGATTTTTGCTGTCATGGCCTTGACCTTAGAATTTGACCTAATTAAGGCAATATCTCCTGACCTAATTAAGGAAGGGATTTCACATTCTATATGTAGATTTCTTATAAAAATTTTTTTTTTTTAAATTGATGCAATGATTTATATCATGGCCTTGACCTTGGAGTTCAACCTACTTTTAACAATACTGCACCTACCAATATTGCCTGAATTATATAAGATAGAGCATTCATATTTTGTGTATGAATTCCTAATGGCAATTCTTTTCAGTTGATTCCATGAGTATGTTTTACCTGTGACCTTGACATTGGAATTTGACCCACTTTTAACAACACCTAACCTAGGCAATATCTCCTGTACTAATTAAGGTTGAGTTTTCGTGTTTTGCATATACCGGTACATTCCTTATGACACAACTTTTGATTTGAAAGTATGATCTTTGACCTGGTGACCAAGAATGACTGAAATCTCTAAAACATTAACCTTGCTCAAAACTTATGACTGGTGAGTGATGGCTTTCATATATCACACCTGCAGTCCTTGTAACAAGACCTTTTTGTAACAAAGTTCGTGATCTTGTTTATTAGCTCACCTGAGCTGAAATCTCAAATGAGTTTTTGTGATCACCCATTGTCCGTCTGTCTGCAAACTTTTTCACATTTTCGAATTCTTCTCCAAAACCACTGCGTCAATTTCAACCAAACTTAGCAAAAAGCATCCTTAGCTGAAGGTAATTCAAGTTTGTTAAAATCATGGCCCCTGTAGGTAGGATGGGGCAACAATGGGGGATAAAGGTTTTACAAACAAGTTTACAGGGGGAATTGTTTTAAAAATCTTTAAAAAGAGCCACTGAGCCAGAAATGTTCAAATTTACATGAAATCTTCCTGACATAGAGTAGATTCAAGCCTCTGCAATTCAGGGTAGGTTAGGGCCAAAGTAGGGGATCAAAGTGTTATAAGCTGATATATATAGGACAAATGTTTGAAATATCTCTTGAACTATTGAAGCTAGGGATTTCATATTTTGTATATACATTCTTTATGGAAATATCTTTCATGTGTTCAACCGCCACGGTGGTCTAGAGGCAGAGCGTTCGCCCCTCATGTAGAAGGTCAGAGTTCGAATCCCGGCTGCGACAGACCAAAGTCATTAAAACAAGTAGTGACAGTTCCAACGCCAAACGCTCTGCATCAGGTGTCAATGTCACGGGTCCTCAGAGATGACCTTATATACAGATGTCCCGTGTCACAGTAGGTGTGGTACACTAAAGAACTCTCATTGCTCAAAAGCCATAAGAGCCAAACATAGGCTTACATTTAAAGTCCTTCAACAGTCTTGGTGACATTTCCATATGAGTGAAAAATGATCTCGAGGGACGTTAAACAAAATACAATCAATCATCCTTTCATGTTATGCAATGGGGTGTGATCTTCTGACCTTGAGCTGGAAGTTTGACCTACTTTTATCAAACACCTTACCTATACAATATGTTCAGAACTAATTAAGGCAGATTTCTCTTATCTTGCAGATATCTTTCTGATGGCAAGGTCTTTCACTTCATAACCTGATATTTAACTTTGTGACCTTGGAGCTGACCTTATTTCAAGAAAACATAACTTTAAATATATATATATATATATATGCGGAACTATTTTAGGTGGGGCTTTTGTATTATGTATATAGAATCTTTATGGCAAGGCCCTCTACACCATTGTGTTTTATCTTTTGACCTTGGAGTTTGGCAGGTTTTCAAAAATAGTCCCTGACCTATTCAATTTCTCCTGAACGATTAAACGTAGGGCTTTCATAGTTTGCGTATATGTTCTTTCTGACAAGACCTTATTATTTTGTGAGGTTTGACCTTGTGACATTGACATTAGAGCTGGACGTACTTTTTAAATACCTGACCTATTCAATATCTTCTGAACTATTGGAGGTAGAAGTGAATTCATTTTATTTATGTTTTGATCACTTTGGGCTACGCTGGGGTTATAATATGGGGTAAACATTTTTCATAGGAAAAAATGTTTATAAAAACTATTTTAAAATCCACAACAGCTTAGCAATAGTAGAGCGAAGGTGACTCTTGTTCTTCTTTGTTGCCATACTGTTTCACAAACACTTCTTGTTATTGGTGTAAAGTTCACAAGCTATTCTTGGCACCAAATTATCAAGTGAAGCATGCCATCTAACAGTCTTGACCTTTTAAACTTGAAAAAGAAATGTATTGGCATTCCTAGCCACAAGAGTTTTGTTTGTATCCTGCTACAACCACCTTGACCTTTGACCTTGAGAAACAATAGGCTTCCTCCACTTGTAATAAGGTATATGCGTATTAAATTTGACACTCCTAGTCCCAACGGTTCGGTCTGTATACCTACAAGGTTTTCCTACTAAGTAAACCTATGACCTTGACCTTTGACCTTGAAAAAAGTAGGCATCTTTCTCTCATGATGGTGATCAAATATACCAAGTTATAATATCCAGGAGCTCACGGTTCGGTTTGTATCTTGCCCACAAGGTTTTCCTAATAAGTGATTCTACGACCTTGACCTTTGACATTGAAAAACAATAGACCCTTCCTCTCATCATGATGATCAAATATACCAAGTTATAATATTCTGGAGCTTACGGTTAGGTTTGTATCCTGCCATCATGGTGATCAAAATATCCAGGAGCTTACGGTTCGGTTTGTATCCTGCCCATAAGGTTTTCCTAATAAGTGATACTACGACCTTGACCTTTGACCTTGAAAAACAATAGGCACTTTCTTTTCATCATGATGATCAAATATGCCAAGTTATAATATCCTGGAGCTTACGGTTTGGTTTGTATCCTGCCCACAAGGTTTTCCTAAAAAGTGATACTACGACCTTGACCTTTGACCTTGAAAAACAATAGGCATTTCCCTCTCATCATGATGATCAAATGTACCAAGTTGTAAAGTCCTAGGGCTTATGGTTCAGTCTGTATCCTGCCCACAAGGTCCTGACAGACAGACGGACGACGCCATACCATAATATGTGCCATCTTCGACGGTCGTATAAAAATAGGAAGAGTGTAGAATTAGTAATTAGCATTACCTATATATTTGCATGTAAAACTTTTATTTCCTATCGTGGCCCCATTCAACCTCCAGAGGACGTGATTTTAACAGACTTGAATCTGCATTATGTCAGGGAAAGTGATATAAATTTCAGCTCTTCTGGCCCAGTGGTTCTTGAGAAGGAGATTTTATGTGACCCCATTCTATTTTTATACTTTTTGTGATTTCTCCCCTTTGAAGGTGGTATGATCCTTCATTTTGACAAACTTTAAAGCCCTTTACCCGAGAATGCTTTTTGCCAAGTTTCGTTGAAATTGGCCGAGTGGTTCTGGAGAATATTTCGAAAATGTAAAGAGTTTACAGACGAACAGCTAGACAGACGACAGACAACAGGCAATCAGAAAAACTCACTTTAGCTTTCAGCTCAGTTGAGCTAACAAAGAGAAGACAATGCACGGTTTACACTCAAAACTAGAGCACCCCGCACCGCCCTTTTGAGACACAGAATTTGACTGACCAGTTAGATTAACAATTTGGCAGGCCGAGGCTACTCTCCGGTCTAGTTGAATGACCAAGGTGTTGATCAGAATCTGTTGAAGTCCAGCAGACTGACCTCAGTATGGTTCGTGGGATATGAGAAGAACTCCATTCATCCAATCACCTCCTTATACTGTACCGCTATTTCTTACACCAGTCCAGTTTGACCATCTATCAAAAGAAATTTCCAAATAAAGACAATGTAAAATGATAAGAATCCTGAAATAATTGCGTAATGTGCTTGCTTTCTATGTATTTAAACAAGATGTGTTTGTGAAACACAAATGCCCCCGATAATGGCCAATTCCAAAGATGGCCAAGGTCACAAGGGCAACTATCTTGGTACCAGTAGAAAGATCTGGTCAAAAGAAATGCTCTTGTATATTATGAAAGCTCTAATATTTACCATTTAGAAGTTATGAGCACTGTAAAAAAATAAATAAAGGTAAGTTAAATGTCAAGGTCAAAAGGTTTAATACCAACGGAAGGTCTTGTAACAAGGAATACTCATGTGAAATATCAAAGCTCTATCACTTACTGTTCAAAAGTTATTAGCAAGATAAAGTTTTCAAAAAGTAGGTCAAACTCCAAGGTAAAAGGTCTTGTCACAAGGAATACTTATTTTGAATATCAAAGCTCTATCTCTTACTGTTCAAAAGTTATAAGCAAGGTTAAAGTTTTCAAAAAGTAGGTCAAACTCCAAGGTCAAGGTCACAGGGTCAAAAATATTGGTACCCATGGAAAGGTCTTGTCACAAGGAATACTCATGTGAAATATCAAAGCTCTATCACTTAGTGTTCAAAAGTTATTAGCAAGGTTAAAGTTTCAGACAGAATGACAGACAGGACAAAAACAATATGCCCCCCCCCCCCCCCAATCTTCGATCCCGGGGGCATACAAAATGAATATTAATGGTGTAATGGATGTATCTGTCACACTCAGAAAACTAAGGTTTCAATCTATGCGATTAAAAGTGCCTGTTTGTTTTAGGTCCCTATGAGAATCATTCACTCATATTCAGGGCTCAAAATTAACATATGTCCGTCAGTCCGTGACTGATTAAAAGTCTGGCTGACTGACTGACATTTGTTTTAGTCAGTCCGATGAGACTGGCCAGTTAATTTTCTAAAGCATCATTTTGGAAAATATACTTATGAAATTTACACATTTGGCATGCTTCGATCTGTAGACCTATCAGACAAATCTGATTTGTAAACATAAATCCCACATTTAAGTGTTACAATATTGTTTAAGACATATTGAGCTAAATTTCATTTTAATAACATTAATGAAATGTGTTTAATTATTTCTGGAAAACTCTTTTGGACTAGTAAATTTTTCAGCGGACTGGTTGAAACAAGAGGTACTGTGAGCAATGCTCACTAAGAATACCCCCCGCTTACCCCAATCTCCCAAAGGGTGTTGGTAATAGGTATCAACTACCTCTTTTCCGAATGTATAAAACAAATGGCATGACAAACCGAACCATATTGCTAATTCGATGTCCAGTGCGCATGACCTTTGGACCCCAAAATCAATAGGGAACATCTTCATCCCATGGGTAGTCCATATGTATGATATGGTGACTGTAGGTGGAAAGGATAACGCTTTAGAGCCCGGAAACCATATTGCTACTTCGATGTCCAGTGCGCTTGACCTTTGGACCCCAAAATCGATAGGAAACATCTACATCCCATGGGTTGTCCATATGTATGATATGGTGACTGTAGGTGGAAAGAATAATGCTTTAGAGCCCGGAAACCATTGCGTCTACAGACGGAAGGACGGACAGACAGACAGACGGACAACCCGATTCCAGTATACCTCCCCCCCCCCCCCCCCCCCCCCACAACTTGTTGCGGGGGTATTATTATACCCCGTCAGTCCCGCTGAACCTGTGATATAAAAGTTAGCTTCAATCCCTGATATTGAGACGCCATGAGCTGTAGGTGAAATAAAACAAATGTATATCATTGTGTAGTGCTCAGGACTGTATCAGTGAGGAATCTTTAACGTCTTCATGCATGACACAACATGGGAGCTCCATTTTAAAGATTATATCAAGCTAACACTATGTTTGGCAAAGGAGCGATCAATGCCTGTATTTACGTCTTAGGTTTAATGCGACCGTGGCACAAGAGGAGTTTGAACACATGACATCACAGTTAAGAATTGAAGGTACTACTATTGAACTACTGCTACTGGTTGATTGAAAGCGACATTCGTGTACTTTAACGTTCATATTCCAAAAGTTAAGCCCATGACAAATATTTTAAACATGTATCAACAGTGACCTTGACCTTGGTTGAGCAATCAATGTTCAGTGTTACTGTCTGTCATTAGCTACCTTGGATCCATAAAAGAGCTTTAATAGGCTGCCTAGTATATAAATCATGTTATAAATCAGAACTACAAAGTACACAACAATTTGTCCAGGGACCGTGAATTTTACAAGTTAGTTAGAGAGTTATATCTTCATTATTATGTACACAATTTGGCTATGTGATGTCAAGAAGTCAAGTAAATGTGTGATCATGGTATAAAATGTAAAGCCGTTCCTGATCTCGCTAATGCTTTGTACTCAGTTTGGTAACTACTTGTCTAGGCATTATGAAGAAGATAACATAAGAGGTGAAGATAATGAACAGTAATGAATCTTATAACTCCTATCAGGAATACAAAATAAATCTTATAACTCCTATCAGGAATACAAATTAAAGAGTTGCGCAAACACGGACCCATGGACACACCTCGGAGGAGTAAGCATCCCGTCATCTGGTCACACCCGTCATGAGCTCCATGTCTTAATCAGGTAAATGGAGTAGTCCGTAGTCAAAATCAGTGTGACAAGAGCAGCCTAACTATCGGTATGAAACACGTCAGACAACATTTGACCCAATGATAGGTTGTAATAGTAAACTAGGCTCATAGGCCACATCGGTCACATCAGTCACTTTGACCCTGTTGTGATTTTTCAAATATTTTTATTTCTCAATCTTTATTTCCATGACAAGTTAAGACATCATATTATATCCCCAACCTAGCCCCAAAGCGTCTTGTCATATCTGTGACATAAGGTAACAGAGTCATCGATAAATTGTATGCAATACAAGATCTGCCTTAACGAAGCTACACTGTACATTTATACAAACAAGAAATGTTTGTAAAACATAAATGTCCCCATGGTGCAAAATTAAAAAGGGTTATACACATGCATCATTTAATTGATAGTAGTGCCACAACAATTCAAGATATTGAGCGGACAATACCTTCCCATGTCCAGAGTTGACCGACCTTTAGTCTTTGACCATGTGACCTAAAACTCAATATGAGTCACCTATTTCTTAGGATGTATCAGTGTACCAAGTTTGGTGTCAATCAAGCAAATGATTCTTAAAATATAGCAGACAATATATTACTATGTCCAGTTTAACCCTTGACTTTGACCATGTTAACCCAAAATTAATTCAAGGTCATCTACTCCTCATGTAAGGGTTCTCAAGACATTGATAATACAATATCTTCCTATGTCTAGAGTGCACTGATCCTTGACCTTTGAAAATGTGACCTCAAACTCATTAGGCGTCATCCAATCCTTACAATGTACCAGTGTGCCAAGCTTGATTTCTGTCAAGCAAAGGGTTCTCAACATATTGAGCGCACAGTATATTCCTATTTCCAGAGTGGATTGACCCTTGACCTTTTGACCTGAATAACCAACCCACATTTGAAACATCTTGATCTAGTGAATGGTTGTCAAAATATAGAGCAGACAACATGTGGTTTACCGACCGACCGACCGACAGACAGGTGCAAAGCAATAATATGCCCTTTTCTTTGAAGGGGGCATAAAACATGAAAGCCCCACCTTCGACGAGCTTGAATCTGCACTCCATAGGGATTCTTGAATATCATTGACTGATCATGGCTTTTTTTGTTGCTGAGAAAATATGTTTAAAGACTAAGCAATATTGAATGTGCTTAACATGAGGATGCTGGTTTGAACAATCATGGCACAGCTGTTACAAGTATTTGATCCCCTATCTAGCCCTGACTTACCTCCCTTTCTGAGGTTGTGAATTAAACAAACTTGTATCTATGCTAACTGGGGATGCTTGCATAGTTACAGGATTGACAAGATGTGTTTGTGAAACACTGATGTTAATGTATGACAGACAAGTAACACTGATGTTAATGTATGAAAAACAAGTAAAATCTGACAAGATGTGTTTGTAAAATCTGACAACACTAACTGTTAACAACTTATTGCCAAGGTAGTAAATCTTCGGAAGTTGACTAAATTGCAAACAAGGTCATGAGGTCAACGTTTTGTACAAGAGAAAAGGTCTTGTCACAAGGAATACACATGTGAATGAAAGAAAGCAGAGGTGAGCAAGCTCGCATACCCCACGCTCCAACATTGCTTGATAATTATAACCTCACATAATTGAATGGTAATGCTATACATCAATACAAGAACAAGACAGACAGACTCAAAATTCTAAGTTCAAAAGGGGCATAACTCCCAGAAAAATTATTGAATAAGCACAATATACACATCTACACAGTGTGTCCTTATTAACTACAAAGCTTCTCAAAATTCTTTACAGCAGTCTCAGAGATTTGCGCTGACAAGAACAGGACAAATGGGCTCGAAATTCTAATTTAAAAAGGGGCATAACTCCCACAAAAATGATTGAATCAGAATTTCTAGGGAATATGCACATTTACACAATGTGTCCTTATTAACTACATAGATGCAGGAAATTCTGTTGAGCGGCAAGAACAGGGCAAATGGGCTTGAAATTCTAAATTCAAAAGAGGTATAATATAACTCATAGAAAAATCATTGAATAAGAATTTCCGGGGAATATGCACATCTACACAGTGTTTCCTTATCATCTACAAAGTTTCATGAAATCATGCTAAGCGATCTCCAAGAGTTGCAATGACAAGAACAGGACACACAGACTCAAAATTCTAAGTTCAAAAGGGACATAACTCCCACAAAAATCATTGAATCAGAATTTCCTGTGGATATGCACATCTACAAAGTATGCCCTTTATTAACTACAAAGTTTTACGAAATTCTGTTGAGTGATCTCAAGAGATTTGTGCTGACACGAAAGGAACTGACAGACGGACGGATCCCAAAGTCATTACGTCATCTGAGTGACTCAGGTGACCTAAGAACAAATGTCTCCCCAGCTTCCCAAATTGAAATTGCTCCAAATTACACACCCCCTTTAATGCACTGCATGGTATGGAGAAAGCATGAGCAGGAACATCAACATTATGAACCGCACTTTGTGTATTGAGGACAAAGATAGTGAACAGATTCTATCTCGATGTGACTGATGCCATTAATTGTAATGATACAAAACTAATGACTATTACGCTGAAGTACCAGTAGAAAGTCAATATACCTTGGTACAACAACAAGAGACCCAAGGGCCACATCGCTCACCTGAGTCACCTTGGCTCATATTTAAAGATTTGTCCTATATATTCGCATGGAAAACTTTGATCCCTATTGTGATCCCAACCTACTCCCGGGGGCCATGATTTTTTTCAAAATTGAATCTGGACTAGGTCAGGAAGCTTTCATGTGAATGTAGACTTTTCTGGCCTAGTGATTTTTCATAAGATTTGTAACGATTTTCCCTACATATTTGTATGCATAAATTGATCCCCTATTGTCGACCCATCCAACCCCCCGGGGCCATGATTTTAAAACTTGAATCTGCACTATGTCAGGAAGATTTCATTGTAAATTTCCACTTCCTTGACCCAGTAATTTTTGAGAAGATTTTTAAAGATTTCCCCTATAGATATATTTGTATATAAACTTTGATCCCCTATTGTGTTCCCATAATACCCCCCGGGGCTATGATTTTGACAAACATAACTCTACCCTATGTCAGGAAGCTTTATGCAAATCTCAGCTTTTCTGGCCCAGTGGTTCTTGAGAAGATTTTTAAATGACCCCACTCTATTTTTGCATTTTTGGAATTATCTCCCCTTTGAAAGAGACATGGCCCTTCATTTGAATAATTTAAAAGCCCTTCACCCAAGGATGCTTTTGGCCAAGTTTGGTTGAAATTGGCACATTGGTTCTGGAGAAGAAGTCAAAAATGTAAGAAGTTTACAGACAGACGGACAACAGGCGATCAGAAATGCTCACTTGATCTTTCAGCTCAGGTGAGCTAAAAACTTATAAAACAGTTCTCTTTGATCAACTCTAAATTGTGGGATATTACTTTATCCCAGGATTAGAACAGTGAGAACATCATTTAATGATAATGAAGTATTGCATACAATTTAGAGTCTATCTGATAAGCCATATGGGAGTAAGTGTTCACAAGCTATGTTACACTTTCCATCCCTCTTAGATCCACTATAACTTTCAGGAAAGTTATTGGATCATCACGTCCTGATAATATGCATATGTACAAAGGACATTGAAGCATTATACAAAGTTTCAAGTTTATCCAGTAAGCCATAAAGGAAGAGAAATGTTGATAAGATTTCGTGACAGACAGATGGGACGGACTTACAGACAGATGAACACAGTACAACAATGGTCCCCATGGGCCAAATCGCTCACCTGAGTCAAAATGACCCAGATGTGAAGACTTTCCATATATATTTGCATGTAAAACCTTAGTCCATATTGTGGCCCAATCTACGAGGCCATGATTTTTATAAACTTGAATCTACATTATGTCAGAAAGCTTTCATGTAAATGTCAACTTCTTTGGTCAAATGGTTCTTGAGAAGATTTTAAAATATTTTCTCTATATATTTCTATGTACAATTTTGATCCCTTATTGTAGCCCCAACCTACCCCAGGGGGGGGGGGGGGGGGGGGGGGGGGGCATGATTTGAACAAACTTTAATATACACTATGTCAGGAACCTTTCATGTGAATGTCAGCTTTTCTGGCTCAGTGGTTCTTGAGAAGATTTTTAAAGATCCCCCCCCCCCCCAATATATTCCTATGTAAAATTTTGATCCCATATTGTGGTCCCAAACCTACACCCCTGGGCTATGATTTGAACAAACTTGAATCTGCACTATGTCAGGAAGCTTTCATGTAAATGCCAGCTCTTCTGGCTCAGTGGTTCGTGAGAAGATTTTTAAAGATTTCCCCTATATATTTCTATGTAAAATTTTAATTCCCTATTGTGGCCCCAACCTACCCCCGGGGCCATGATTTAAACAAACTTGAATCTGCACTATGTCAGGAAGCTTTCATGTAAATGTCAGCTCCTCTGGCCCAGTTGTTCTTAGGAATATTTTTAAATGACCCACCCTAATTTTGCATTTTTGTGATTATCTCCCCTTTGAAAGAGACATAGCCCTTTATTTGAACAATCTTGGAAGCCTTTCACTGAAGGCTGTTTTGTGCCAAGTTTGGATGAAACTGACCCAGTGGTTCTGGAGAAGATGAAAATGTGAATAATTTACAACGACAACGGACAAATTTTGATCAGAAAAAAAACAATGTCCCTGACAGAGGGGAGACTTGATTACCGACTGCATACGAAAGGTGGTCGCCAGAGATAGATCAGATGGTAAGATACCTTCCCTCAATTCTAAAGGACAGGAACTGCTTCTGTGGTTAGGATGCCAACATCTCTTGAGGCCAAGAAAGCTGAAAAATGATTGTAGCAATGAGTGCTGGAACGACCAGAATTCAGACATGGAAGTAAGATTGAGTGTAATTCAATGACAATCAATCAATTGCATCACTAGTTTTCATGTAATCTGCTGCTAAATGTAGAATGATCAATTGATTTTTCCCCCTGTCACATTGAACAATTTTTTTCAGTTAAATGGTGATGCCAGTTTTTATTGGTGGAAAAGAGAACCCAGATACCTGTACAATGTACCTGGGAAGAGACCACCGACCTTCCGAAAGTAAACTGGGAAACTTTTTCACTTACTGGCGCGAGCGGGATTCGAACCCACGCAGACAACATGTAGAATGTATATAAAGTGAGGGGTGGAGTTACAAGTCACGCTTTTGACAAATGACCAGATTTGAAGCATTTCAAAAGCAATATCTAAAATTACATGATTGTTTTAAGGTCATTCATCTAGTCTAAGGGAGATAACTGTAATATCTACCATTCTCTTTACACTTTTGCAAGAAAACTGAATACTTCTCCAACTCTTCTTAGAGTACACGAGGACTCCCACACGTATCTACACTCAGGTAAGACTGCAGGTTAATGAGATGTTCAGCCTCCACTAGCAGGGTAGGTCAAGCTGTACTGGAATCTGGCTATGGAGAGGCGTGGTCTTGTTTTGTCCTTGAACCCTGATCTGGGACCAACTCGGATGAGATTATATTGACCAGAGTGGCAACATGTGTGAGATTTAGACCAATTTCCAAGTAGACAAGCTGTCATAGTTCACAGGTTGGCCTGAGTCGAGCTACTGTAGGTGACAATGGGCCTAGGAATGTTTTTCACTGTTTCTTCAAGACAAGCCCCTACAAGAATCCAGAAATAAGTCATGACAAAATTGATAATATACATCATGAGGTGTTATTAGCTTTGAACAATATTCCCAGGGAAACAAGTCCCTGTGTGTCATCACTGTTTCAAGCCATGACAGGTACATTAACTCTCTGTACTCGGAGGGTAGGGGTGAGATTGTCACACAACAAGAGGCTCATGGGCCACATCGCTCACCTGAGTCTTGGCAAATATGAAAGGTGAAGATAATGAACAGTGATCAATCTCATAACTCCTATAAGCAATACAAAATATATAATTGGGTAAACATGGGCCCCTGGACACACCAGAGGTGGGATCAGGTGCCTAGGAGGAGTAAGCATCTAAATATTCTCCATATATATTTGCATGTAAAACTGGTCCCTATTGTGGCTCCAACCTACCCCCATGGACCATGAATTTTACAAACTTGAATCTACATTAAGTCAGGAAGCTTTCATGTAAATGCAAACTTCTTTGACCCAATGGTTTTTGAGAAAAGGGTTTCAAAGATGTTCTCTATATATTAGTATGTAAAATTTTGATCCCCTCTTGTAGCCCCACCCTACCCCAAAGGCCACTGATAAAATGTGTTGTGTTTCCGCTAACCCGACCGACCCTAAATTATAGCCCCGACCCAAGAAATTTTTTCCGCTAATTTGAAAAAAAAAAAACATGTCATTTTTCCGGAAAAAATATATTCTCTGTTCTTGGTTTTCTTTTTAGTTAGACATTGAGATGAAGTCATTCAAACGCTTTAACGATGTACAAAATTGCATGGTATTGTGTCAAGCGTTTAACAACATTGATAATGTTTGTAACTAACAGCATGGCATGATGGTTGACCTAGTACTGTACCTCCATGCTTGCCTCACGCAACAGTGCTTTGACAATTGAAGTTAACAGACGGTCGAGAGACTTTGCCAAGTGTCATGTTTCCATAGAAGACTTTCTTTTGTTAAAATTGCCAAGTCCTATGGTGTTTTTAGACGGTGGCTATTTATAGCCATGCACTGTCTTATGCTATCGTTTCAGCGGGCATTACTGTATATATACAGGGACCCTAGTTTTATATGGAGGTCATGATGCAGAGTGACAGACATGAATGTCCAGTCTGTCAAATTTGTATGCACATCCTTGGTTTCTGCTGCAGTTCTAACTGAAATCACTATGAAAAAGGTCGCAAATAAAGCAGTGAACGCATCAGAGTTGTTGATGGCTGGTGAGAACCGAGAGGAAAAAAAGATGTGCAGACTGTTTTTAAAATAAAAATTTATGTCTGGTAAAAAGTTTTTGCTGGAAGAGAGTTGGATCCCATTAGGATAAGTGGGATCTGCCCAGACTGTCTTCCTACTCTTGTTCCATTTAGATTGTGAAAGTACATTCAGAAATGTATTAATAAACTTAAAGTATGTTAATGATGTTGATATTTTGGTGCTGATTTAATATTTTTTTTCATAACCATCACATTATTTTCCTGTCAAACATATCCAATAGTAGTATTCCCATGACAACCAATCTACATGTAGAAACAATATATCTGGTACTTGTAGAGCATAGTGGCATAGATGAGTTAACTTTTGTGTTTTATGCTAAATAGGTTTCATTGAAAAATGTAGTTTCTTATAAAACATCTGGAAATAATCCTCAGCCAATAACGGGTGAAATGTTATGATTGAAAGTTTACTTGCAATGCAATTTAAGCAAAATTTTATTTTGAAAGTATAAAATTCAATAGAACATTTAACTTGTGTAGTAATTAGGGCTATATCGGCCTGGATAGCTCAGTGGTTAGAGCACCTGCCTAGTAATAAAGGGGTCCCGGTTTCGATTCTGGTCAAGCCAAAGATTTTCTCCTCCTTCCCATACTACATTTGGTGCCTTTGTCCACCCCTGGTGGTGCAGGTTGGCCTGCCAGGGGCGACAAGAACCTGGGTTGATATTGAAAGACAATTATAAAATTATAATTGATCTTAAGGAGGGAGGAATGTAGTAATAAGGGCTATATGGACTGGATATCGGCCTGGATAGCTCAGTGGTTAGAGCACCTGCCTAGTAATGCAGGGGTCCGGGTTTAATTTCCGGTCCAGCCAAATATTTTCTCCTCCTTCCTATACTACACTTGTTAGAGTTTACAATGTTTTTGCATACTTTGAAAAAATAAAATTAAAAAAAAATAAAATTTATTTCCTACCTACCTACCCTATTTTTTTCTGGAACGTTAGCGGAAACTCAACAAGTTTTGTCGTTGACCTAAATGCCGAACGTTTGGCGAGCATATATTTACATCTTAGATCTGACATGGCCATGACACGAGCAGAACGAGAACTCGCAACCTTCCAGTTATGAAGCGAGCACTCTACCACTGAGCTTTTTCTTCCTGGGTAGAGAACCTTTCACAAATTTGATCAGCCGTGCGGCCATGTTGTTGAGTGATTTTCAGTTGTGCATCCCGAACCCGAGCTCTAAAATAATTGGACCACAGCCGATATTTTCAAACAGTCATTTGGACCGACATTTTCTAGCAAGTTATCGGTCCAGGGAATTTTATACCGGCCTTGTCGACAGGACCGACAGTTTTCGACAACTCTGGATCTACTATAACTTTTAGGAAAACAATTTAACTCTCATGTCCTGACAATATATGCATGTCTACAAATGGCTTCTGTGACAGACAGACGGACAGACTGACAATAAACTTCAGTACAAGTTTCAATTAGAAAAGCTCAGCTAAGCTAAAAATAAATTATAATTTACAATTTGTTGGTGGTCATTTCAATTAAGTTGAAAAAATATGAAAATGATAAAAAATTCTATTAAGATATGCAAATTAGTTTTTGGGTTGAATGCTACACAAATTCATATGTATCTATAGTTTACAAATCATTACATTTTACTATTAAATGATATATTATTCTACATACACAGGGATAGACATTGACTTTTCATCTCAAAGGTTTACTTGTCCGAATGAAAAACTTAGTTGTCCGAAATATTTTAGACTCTAATAAGCCTGTCAACCAGTAAATCTAATTATCTTATTTATCTCTCTCTCTGAAAATTGGTGATACAGTACGATCTACAAGAATGGGCCTTCGCTATAATCTGAAGGTTCGTTCGAGAAAACAACTCTATATGAAGTTGAGTTTTACTTTCTAATATTTAATACTCATCATCAAGCTTAACACAATTATTATAATAATCACATTTTCTACCAAAATTATCACTTGCCCCATCGGGCAAGTGTGTACATGTATTGAGTTTCACTTGTCCGAACTGGGTTTTCACTTGCCTCGGGCAATCGGATAACTGTTAATGTCGATCCCTGTTATATCATCCAAGATTTTAATCTAAATACAAAATAAGGCCAAAAAAATAATGTTTGTTTCAGGTTGCCTCTGATTTTGAAAAAGGGTCGGTAGGTAGGTTTTTATTTTATTTTTTTAAATATTAATATGTGTCTTCGAATCAATGACAATTTGATAGTTAAAGTTGTTATACAATGTGCTTAATACAGTGTAGATAAAAAATGGGTTCAGAGCACAATGTTTAATTGACACAATACACAGTATGTGATTGAGTTTTGATATATATCAGAGTTTGACACTAAGGCACGTCCGAGCGACCGAGACTACTAAATGATAGGCTCGGTCGGGTAAAATGTTTATTTACTAGTCCGACTGGTCGTGTTAAAAATATAAACAAATTTAAGAAACTTTACTTTAAATCATAAGATATTTTATTCATAAAAAAAATAACTGTAAAGAGTTTGCGAGCAGTTTTGAAGCGCATGATTACATAATCTCTATCTTTAGTTCTAATAAGTCGCAGTCGTAAGTGATGTTCTACGACATCTACACATTGTTAATGTGTGTAAAGTTATGTTTTGGTTAAATAGAATTATTGAATTCATTTTCACTAAAAAAAAAACCCACCAAAACAGTTCATTTGAATTGAATATAAGAAAGTGTTTATTAAACATATGTGTGGGAATGTCTATGTAATCAAATATGAAATCTCGTCCTCGATGAAAGCAAAAGATGTCTCAAGAAAGAAAAAAAAAAGGAAAACGTTGGGACGAAACAAAGCAGGGCTTATGAAATAGAAATTTAAAAAAAAAATATTGAGGTCAATTTATTCTAAATGGATTAAAGAATTTCCGTGCCGTTAAAAATTTAAAGAAACTGAAAATAGGATTGAAAGTAAAAGAATCAAATTTAATGACGAGATTAAAGATTTTTTTTTGAGAGAGAGAATTAAACGCATTTTAGTTCAAACTTAACGTTTTTCATTTAAATTAAGTATATGTATTTAGATATGGAGAATCTTATGAGATTTTTTTCTGGAACGTTGGTCAGGGCTAGTGGATGTAAGGTCAGGTCTAGCAAAAATCATTTTAAGTAGCCCGATTGGTCTAGTGCCCAAAAAAGTTAATGTCAAACCCTGATTATATACATTTACAATAAATGTCTTAGCATTTCGGGTAATAGTTCGTACATCGATAAACTGAAAATTGGAAAAATAAAAAAAATTAATAGGGTCGGTAGATATATTTAGGGTCGGTCAAGCGACCTGAAACAAACACAATTTTTATTTTGGCCTAATATCATATAAAATTTGTAAATAATTTATAGATTAAAAAAATTGCTAAATACCAAGATCTTCCTTCATATCTACTGTACTTCAGGCTACATAAAATTGGTATTTAAATTATTATCCACGCCACCCTTCTCAAAATGACCCACCCCATTGTTTTTCATTTTACTTTTTTCTTTTAAAAAGTTGAGAAAAAATATATCAAACATTTAGAGCATTCCAATGGCTGACCCTAACATTTTGGCATGTTGTGGTATTTGACATTTTGGCATGTTGTGGTATTTGACATGTTTTTAAGGGTACTCAAAAGATGTGGTAGCTGTGAAGTACTCTTGCAGTGTGATATGGTCAATTGAATGCACATGTAGGCCTAGTTAAAATTGATAAAACAGAGATGCTATCAAATGTGAAAGTATGCGATACCATGCCATTTCCCAATCCTGTGTTTGGAACTTTATTAAATTCCCCTCAAATATAAAATGGGTAGTAACATAAAACACTGTGGTTTATCAATAAGGTCACCGAAACTGGTCAGTCGAGGATACATGTGTAAAAGTGTACATGTGTAAAGTTCTGTGTACATGTGTAACAGTGTGTGTATATAACTGTGTGTACATGTGTAACTGTGTGTGTACATGTGTAACAGTGTGTGTAGTGTGTACATGCTTAACAGTGTGTGTACATTTGTAACTGTGTGTGTACATGTGTAACAGTGTGTGTACATGTGTAACAGTGTGTGTACATGTGTAACAGTGTGTGTACATGTGTAACAGTGTGTGTACATATGTAAATGTGGTTGTACATACTGCGCTCGACCGCCAACTTCGCATTTCACAGCAGTGAGTGGTACGGAATGTACATTTTTTTTCTTTCGTTACAGTTTAACAATATGTCGGTACATTAATTATCTACATTGAATTATAGAAAGTACCTGAGTGGCGGTCACTTTTGCCAACTTCGCTTCCAGCGTCCATTTTTGTGCTGCTCGTGCATGTGTCGTCTGATTCGTCAAGAAAGATAACTCTATAACTATGAAACCGCTCATCTTGTTCCCGAGGCTTTCCGATCCGATGTGCAAGGCAGTCTGGTCCCCGCCCCAAAACAAGTGATCAAGGAGTGACGGGGGCGGAAACCAGACTATGTGCAAGGCTCAATCGTAACTACTCGGCTATTTCCGTAACCGCAAATGAACCCGTTACGGAAAAGGACGAGCGCATGATCCTATATGCTTCCGATTGCTTCCACATCGGAAGGCATCGGGAACCAGGCTATGAAAGTACAGGAGCTCCAAAAAAAAAAAAAAAAAAAAAAAAAAAAAGGGAGGGTTACAACACAACCTATCAAAAACAAATTTCTATGAATTGAAAGGCAAAACACTCAGATATGATATAGTGAAAGAATGGATTACTACCACTGGATAGGTTGGGTCGCTTCCGGGATACGTTCCCCACTCCCAGATCTACTGTATTTTCAAAAAGTCATTGACTGTAAAAGAGCTAATTTGGAATGTCATTAATGGGTGTTGCTAAAACGCGGAACAGAAAACTGAACGGAATGGAATACGGAAAATATTTTAAGCAATGTTATGAGGAGGTCAGCATTTAATAACATCAAAAACAAGGGAAGCAGAAATTATACAGAGAGAACAGGAAGTCATCCTCAGAATCCACCATTTCATATTAATATCTCATACTAATACATTATGTATTTTCAAACGGTGGATTTTGTGAATGAATGTATTAACGTACAGGTGCTTGCTTAATATTTGGCATAGTAAGTTTTAGTAAAAATATTAAGCAAGTGCCTGTTGGTACCATCCCTTTTCCCGGATTTGTCACCCCCCCCCCCCTCCATCTCCGATTGTGACAGTGTGTTGTTTCACAAATGAAGAAAAAAACATAAATTAATATACTGAAAAAGACTTGAATTATAATTGAACCCCTTTCAAATTGTATTACTTTATTATGGCTGATACCCTAAGAAAAGATTTTATGAGCCTACTCAATAAATAAAGCCACCCCCACCCCGAAAACATAATTGTAAAAGATAAAATTATGTTTTGAGCAATGTCCCCAAACATAGCCTTTTTAAATCGAACGTGCTTTCAATCGAACTAGATATGTTTAGATTTAAAAAAAAACAACTGAATTTGAATTTAGTTCTACACCTGGTACAATATACATTAATTCTATGTATCACATCAAATTTCAAAGCGAACGAGTCCAGTGTGCAGAAAAGGTTGCTTGTTGGCGTGAGAGCGCGAAGGCGCGTTGCTTGTTGGCGTGACGGCGTGTTGTAACTAACGCACAGTCACGCTTTTGCAAATGGCCCTATCCGGACACCATATCCGTTTCATATACATTGTATATGTTATATATATAGTATGCACCACAGTAATTTTGATAGTATAGCCAATAAGTCACCAAAGTCGCTCCTACATGTACATGCAATTTGCATCTAGGCATTTACAAAAAGAAAGTTAATCGTGCGTAAACAATGACTTGGTGCAAGTGTAAGATGATGATCGTTTGTTGATATTTACTATAGCAGTGTGAAATATTAACGTCCATGCTAGGAATGTTTAATTTTTCTAAGCATTTTCATGTAGATCTAAGTACGCTTTATCTCTCAAAACTATTTTATATTCCAAATTATTTTTACTAACTTTACGAAACACTGCTGCGGAAATGGTAGTAACTAATGTAAAAAAAAATATGAAACACTTCGGAATGTATGCGAGAAGCAGACGTATGAAAAAGAAAAAAGGTGCAAAGTCACAACGTGTGCGACACATAAATTTCTTGAAAAATAGAATGGAGACGATCGAGGCAAGCAACACTAGCTACTCTGGCCGCGGAAGTACTGTTGATCTTGTAAACGAAGTAGTAGCTTATATTGACGTTAACTAGATCTAACCCCGTGGTTTGAAGGAAGACGACTTGTAGAGCTAGACGTTTTGTCCGAAGCCATGTATAATATATACATGTATATTTAAAAAATTAAAATTTAATTTGTTTTCATTAACTCAATTTGTTACATAATCATGAAAATTCTAAATATTTTAAAAGGTTCAAAACGAATATAGTTTCTAACAATTAATGTATTCCAAAACAGGCACGCAGAATTGGGCTGCCCCCCCCCCCCCCCCTTCCCCCCGATCATTGACAATGAGGTTTTTTTTTATTTTGTAGTGCAAATAAATTGAGACTGTCCCCACCCCCATTACTTTTAACAGTAGTTGTAGATGAAAAGAATATAAGCTTGAAAGTTATTGATAAAACAATCTAATTAAAATCAGATCCTAGAATACGCTCACAATCGCTACATACGCAGAGTATACGGCGCGGATCTAAGAAGTCTGATTTTAATTAGATTAGATGGGGTGCTTAGGGTCTTGTCCTTTTAAGGCGGTATACTATCTCCGTAACTTTTACATGTAAAAAGACTGCGTTTGATTTTTGACTGACTGGATGCCTCTCACACTTTTTATCGCAATTTCAAATACGATAGGTAATGAACATGTTTGAACCGACGGATTATGAAATCCTAAATGTATACTAGAAAGTCCAAAATAACGAACATTGATTAATCTCATAACTCCTATACGCAATACAAGTTTAAGATATTTTAGCTTTGGTTTGAATAAAATGTTTAAATTTCTTTTTATGTTTTTAATGGTTGTTTTTGGCTCGAAGAGTTTGACTCCACGGGGGGATAGATCCGCGTATGGTCGTCTTTCCAAGAATTTCCGACAATTTCTTTCATCGATGGATCCAAAAGGGGGCGGAACCTATGACGGACTTATTGCAAGATTAGAAATTAATTGGGAAAAAGTAAGATTTCTCTTCCCCATTAGAAAATTGAAGCAAAATTGGAAAGAAATTCCTCTGTCGCAGGAAGGGCGGATCCAGAGGGGTGTCAGGGGTCCGGACACCCCCACACCCGCCCTTGCGGAGCAAAAAATTAAGAGTTATTCAATTTTAACGAATCTTTAATTCTAAATGACATGAAAGGTGGATACTTTGCATCATTCAAATTTATCAACACAAGTGTGTCATTTAATTCTAGGGTAAACAAGACTTGGACGACTCTGTGGTGTTTTATTTCGAGTTCACAGGGATATATTTAAATCGACAATGAATGAGTTATTATTGTTAATAGACAAAACATCGTAGATATATCTAAATATTTACATTATCAACTGCTTTCTCCTACATAACACTTCTACGAGCAATACGTATTTACCACTGCATAAATCCACTACGGGGTCAACAGAGGTCATGGCTGTGAGTATGAACATTTGTTAAAAGTAGGTAACAGGTACTACTTTTACTAAGGCAATCTAGCAATCGCTCTCACTCACTACAGAAGTCTATCAATAGATGAAATCAACATCACAAAATGTATTTATGGTTTTATGTGTATTCCAAGATGCGGACTTTCATCAATAATTGATAAAAGCATTTCTGTAAACAATGTCTAAAATTTCGCCTGCTACAACTTCACCCTGGTCATCGGTGATGCAGAATTGTACCTACTGCTAGACGATGACATTAGGCTCTAGCAAAAAGGTAATTCACAGGATGTATGGCCGATAAGTCGTCAAAGTGCATTAAAACTTACACACTGCCCTGCCTCCGTGCCACAGAAGCCGATGTCGGTTTCTAAGTTTTAGTCGGGACATCGAAGTGAGGCGTCGTTAAAAACCTATCACAGAAATTTATTGAGTCAAAAGAAGCGTTCAGTGAGCTCATGTTTGTCAACAATTACATATCCAAATCCAAACCGTTCCTTACCTTCGTGCACTTCCACATTATCTGCGATGTTCAGTTCTTTCCGGAGATTCATTTGAGCTGCGTCCTCTATCCTGTCTATAAATGATTTGCCTACACCTGAAGTCTGCCGCCCTGTTCTTCATGTTCCTTCACCTCAGTCTTCTGTTAACTCCGTAATATCCACAGAATATCTTTCAAAGTCGGTCTTCACTTTTCAAATGTGAAAGCGCATCACAACTGTAAATGTAACCTTGCGCACCCCCGTTTAAATCATATCCCCCCCCCCCCTAAAATTAGACATATGGAAGAGTTTTCTTTTATATACTCCCGAGTTAATGTATATGTGCATGTTGAAATACTTGGTTTTTAGCGTCTTAATAATTAAAACAGTTCTTCATTTGATTGAACTTTGTTTTGCGTTGTCGTCATTTTGAACATATATGACGTTTCGTTGTGCAAGTCAACAATGTGAAATGTATGGAACCGTGTTGTTAACACAATTCAGCAATGTTACCGATCAAAAATGTAAATATAAGTAACAAGGTATCATTTTAAAATATTTATCGGGATATAAATACGGGTTGGCACGTGATCAAATTTTCCATGAAGCCCAAATTTGATTACGTGACCAACCCGTATTTATATGCCGATAAATATTCTAAAATTATACCTTATTTCTTAAATGTCGAATTGAAGGCCAAGGCAATTTCTTCTTACTTAGAGTTTTTTTTTTAATAAATTCTAGTTCATATGAATATAGAAACAGGTCAACTAACGAAGGAACATATCACGTGTATATATATATTCTATTTAAATTTCTAACATACTATGTGTATATACAAACAAATACAAACATTTCTAATTACCAAGGATGCATGCCACTATATCATTATTCTGCAAAATACCATGTACATGTATATACAATATGTCGGAGTTTCTTAACGTACCACGTACATGTATATACAATGTGTCGGAGTTTCTTAACGTACCACGTGTACACAGCATGTCTACATTCTTCAGTATACTACGTGTACACACAGCATATCTACATTCTTCAGCATACTACGTGTACACATAGCATGTCTACATTCAGTATACCACGTGTACACACAGCATGTCTACATTCAGTATACCACGTGTACACACAGCATGTCTACATTCTTCATACCACGTGTACACACAGCATGTCTACATTCTTCAGCATACTACGTGTACACAGCATGTCTACATTCTTCAGCATACCACCTATACACACAGCATGTCTACATTCCTCAGCATACCACGTGTACACACATCATGTCTACATTCCTCAGCATACTACGTGTACACACATCATGTCTATATTCTTCAGTATACCACGTGTACACACATCATGTCTATATTCTTCAGCATACCACCTGTACACACAGCATGTCTACATTCTACAGCATACCACATCTACACACCGAAATATTAAGATTCCTCAACATAACATATGTACATGTAAACACAACATGTAAATATTTTTAAACGCACCACGTGAACACAAATCATGTTTAGACTTTTGAACGCACCATGTGCACATACACGTCAACATACCTCAACACGCCACGTATGAATTCAACTTATCCAGCTATCTCAACATACCACGTGTAGATACTAGCTGTCTTAATTTCTCAAAACAGAGTAAACAAACATGACCAGATTCCTAAACATTAATCAATAAAAGACACCACACAGTCGTCCACTTCTGCTTCATACTTAGATATTTTATTGAAAGTAGACATTAACGCAAACTGACAACTCAACTTTATGACAAACGGGATGATTTCACCTTCTCCATCATCAACTTCCCATATCTATGTAGCAATATGCCATTACTGCATATGGTGTTTGTATCTCTCAACTGATTCGATATGTTAGAGCTTGTTCTGCGTATAGTCAGTTTTAAGGTAGCTCCATCCTCATGTGATTTATCAATATTAATGGTTAAAAGTGGACAAACTTTATTAATTTCCACTCAATATAGTTTAATTCAATTAATAACCAAAGAAAATGTATATGTTGCCACCTTTTTAAAGATATCAGACATACAAAAACAGAAGTATACGTCAACATCAGAAAATCACACGTTTTCATGAAACATAATAATAAAAATAGAAAAAAAAACCATGTTGAAATGACAAAATTTGAATGTCAACAGTTTTAAACCAACTGCTAATTCCTAAATATGTATAGATTAATTGTGGATATTAGGGTAACCAATGTATAATAGACATCCAGTAGAGGAAATTCCAGCATAGGAGTTATTGCCCTTGACAACAATTTTTTAATCATAAATAATTGATTATCTATGGAAAATATAAACTTTTTCAGTACTAATAGTTTACCAGATTTTTTAATATATCCAGTGAAAAAGAATCCTCAGAAAGATAACATATCACGTGTACATACAACATATCACGTGTACATACAACATATCACGTGTACCTAAAACATACCACGTGTACATACAACATATCACATGTACATACAACATATCACGTGTACATACAACATATCACGTGTACATACAACATACCACGTGTACATACAGCATACCACGTGTACATACAACATATCACGTGTACATACAACATATCACGTGTACATACAGCATACCACGTGTACATACAACATACCACGTGTACATACAACATATCACGTGTACATACAACATATCACATGTACATACAACATTTCACGTGTTCATACAACATACCACGTGTACATACAGCATACCACGTGTACATACAACATATCACGTGTACATACAACATATCACGTGTTCATAAAACATATCACATGTACATACAACATATCACGTGTTCATACAACATACCACGTGTACATACAACATATCACGTGTTCATAAAACATATCACATGTACATACAACATATCACGTGTAAATACAACATACCACATGTACATACAATATATCACATGTACATACAACATATCACATGTACATACAACATACCACGTGTACATACAACATATCACGTGTACATACAACATACCACGTGTACATACAGAATATTCAGATTTCTTAGCATATCACGTGTGCATACAGACGTGTTAAGATTCCGTAATATACACATTAACCATAACAAAATATCAAGATCCCCAGACATAGAATGTGTGTTCACAACTAAATTTCTCAACAGATCGTGTGTGCATACAATCTGTCCTGGTTCCTCAATATATCAAGTGTACATATAAAGCATGACCAGAATCTTAAACATACCACTTATACAAATCAATATGTCTATATTCAACAACATATCACGTGTTTATACGAAATGTCTTAATTCCTCAACATGCCAAGATATCCCAATTCTTCAACATACCACGTGTACATACCAACATGTCCCAATTCCTCAACATACCACGCGCATTCCAAAATAAGTGGATTCTTAAGCATATCCTCCATATCCTACAAGCAATACAAAATAAAGAGTAGGACAAACACGGAGTCCTGTACACAGCAGAGGTGCGATCAGGTGCCTAGGAGGAGTAAACACTCGCCGTATCTAGAATCTACACCCTATATCTGGATTCCTCAACTTACCAGATGAGCTCTACAGCCCAGTAGCTAAGTACTTCGTTACTAGCTTGAAAATACGGATGCATATTAATTGCTGTTATAAAATTTAGAATTTCATTTCAAAATTAAGGATTATCTCCCTCACGCATAGCTCTTATCCTTGAACGAATTTGACTTCACTTTTTAGGCACACTGTTTTTGCCTATAATAGCTCTAAAACTTCATTTTTATTTCGGATTTCAAACATTTCGGTTGACCATTACTGAAGAGACACAATTTGTCGAAATGCGCATCTGGTGCATCAAAATTGGTACCGTATAAGTTTTACATTATGACCCCTGGGTCGAGGCCTCTGCTGGTGGACTGTTAGTCCCCGAGGGTCTCTACAGCCCAGTAGCTAAGTACTTCGTTACTAGCTTGAAGATACGGATGTATAAGTTTTACATGTACCAAAATATGAAGATTTCTGTATATAGATTACACCATGTTCAATCCATGTTCACACCATGCATACCATGCATACACCTTACACGTATACTCACGTGTACCTTTCTCCGCTAATCACGTGTACATACAACATGGCCAGATTCCTTGACAAATCACGTGTACATACAACATGGTCAGATTCCTTGACAAATCACGTGTACATACAAAATGTACAGATCCTTCGATATACTATTTGGATAAGAGGTAAGGCACGTGACGAGTAATGCAGATGTCGCAGGATTGATTCCTAATTCAGTCATAAGCTTTACTTTTTACTATTTTTGGTTCCTATTCCTGCCATTTATTCTCTTTTGTCCTACTCTAGATAGGGTTCAAGGTCGATTCATGGATCAAACATACAGTTTCTCATTTCTTAAAGATGGTACCACGGTTCAAGCTTTGGTCCTGAATCAAAAATAATTTTTTCCTCTCCTTTCCAAAATAGGGTACCATGGTTCGAGATCGTTTCCTGGATTTGATTTCATATGGTGACATGGTTTGATATGGTTTCCTGGATGAAACATACATTTTCTAATTTCCTAGATATGGTGACATGGTTTGATATGGTTTCCTGGATTAAACATACATTTTCTAATTTCCTAGATATGATGACATGGTTTGAGATGGTTTTCCGGACGAAACATACATGTTCTGATTTTCTAGGTATGATACCATGGTCTGAAGTGTATTCCTGTATTAAACATACTAACCTTATACTGAATATGTATTCCTGTATTAAACATACTAACGTTATACTGAATATGTATTCCTGTATTAAACATACTAACCTTATACTGAATGTGTATTCCTGTATTAAACATACTAACCTTATACTGAATGTGTATTCCTGTATTAAACATACTAACCTTATACTGAATGTGTATTCCTGTATTAAACATACTAACGTTATACTGAATGTGTATTCCTGTATTAAACATACTAACCTTATACTGAATATGTATTCCTGTATTAAACATACTAACGTTATACTGAATGTGTATTCCTGTATTAAACATACTAACCTTATACTGAATATGTATTCCTGTTGTGTTTGTGACTTTTTTGTTCCCTTGATTATTTTAATGTTTGTTGATTAATATTTTTTAAATGAGTAATCAATAAAGTAAAGTATAATCGTCTTCGGCCAAAATTGGAATAAGTATCTATAATTATACATATCTTGTTCACTACCAAACAGAAGTGTTCCCAATAGGAGAGTATTCTTGTGTAAATAACTATGTATAAAGGGAAATACCCAGCCAACACAAGATAGAATGATGTGATAGCTATGTGCAGTGTAATGAAGATACCTGTTAACACAATGTATGATGAGGTGATAGCTGATGACGAGGGTAATAAAGAGAGAATGTTCAATGTGTGGTTTGTCCCTGCATCCTTGATCAGTAAAGTGTGGTGTGTTCATCTACAGATCTACGCGATTGGATGTCTTTTTCACATGAACGTTCCATATATGATAATATTACATAGTACATTAGTAACTAAAGTAGCAGATAGAACTATCATACACAGGCTTCGAAGCTACAAAAGTAACGCAAACGTAGTTTTGATTTTTCCTCTTGGAATTAAAGCCAGTGTTTTCTAGCTTTGGAGACACTACTCATATTACACGTTAATAACAAATACAGGTGTCGAATTTACTGGTCTTCAGACACTTCAGTAGTTTAGGCATTATAAATTTACTGGTCTGCAGACACTTCAGTAGTTTAGGCATTATGAATTTACTGGTCTTCAGACACTTCAGTACTTTAGGCATTTGACCAGCAATGACAGGGTCATGGGTTTGATTCCTGGGTCAATGTTTTCCTGTCCCAATACAAACTATATTAATTATTTCAATACAGTATTTTTCATACAATAAATGCACCATCAGCAGTCAAACAGAACATATAATCTACAACAGCGAAGCCCCAATAGGAAGTGGGGATGAGGGCATACATTTTGATAAAGAGGACTGTTGTCCTATGGAGGAAACTAACGCTAAGTGTTTCTAAGTGATGAATGCGATTGTACAAATAAATCAAATCTCATATTTATCTGATGTGAGAACAAGTTGGGGTACATCGAATCCCTCCATGTTTATCTGATGTGAGAACAGTTCACAGTACATCGAATATTCTCATGTTTATTGTTATTCAGATCAATGATTAGAGCACTTGTCTAGTACTGGCGAGGTTCCGGGTTTGATCCCCTGGCCAGTGTTTTTCCGTTCCTTTTCCAATACAAATTTCATTAACCATTTCAATTCATTAAAAGAAAGAAATGCACCATCAGCAGTAAAACAGAATATAAAATCTACAACAACAAAACCCTCATGATCGACAGGAAGTGGTGATGAGGGTATAAAGCTTGATAAAGAGGATTGTTGTCCTCTACAGGAAACTATCACTAAATATCACCAAGTAATATATTATGATGTACCAGGTACATTAATCTCCCTATGATTAGCTCTGTGGGGACAGATCGCAGTATCTTAGCGGTTAGGGTGTTCCTATCGTAGTGAAAGTCAATGGTCTTTGAATGTGACCTTAAAACCAAGTCCCTGTGGTTAGGTACCCATTACGATGAAAAAGAATCATTACCAACGTTTAGGAAGCCATTAAGACGATAAAGGGCCTTTACCAGTGTTTAAGTATTCATTGAGACGATAAATGACCTTTATCAGTGCGGTCCTGAGCGTCATTCAAAGGTTAAAAAATTTGACACTTCACTTAAAACTATTCTTCCTTTGCTTGAGTAAAACAAGACGCACACAGGCGTTATCGACTATCTGAGTTAACGGAGTACGTACCACTATGAAATATGTAAGGCAAAGAATGTCTTCTACACATTAAAGAAAATGATATTTGATATTTGAATGTACATTAAAAAATATATGCCGGGTTTTGTCCCGCCATTGAGTCCAAATTTCTACTCAAGGAATCATAACAATATGTTATCGAGACCTTTCTGCTGTACATGCTTATGTTTATAGAAAATTCCACACATCTTCATTTATCTCTGTATTAAAGAAAATAAAGGTCAAAAAGTCTGAAGAGAAGACACAGCAGACATCATTGTTAAAATGATCGTTATCGGCTCTGTCTAATGCATTCACTCTCAAACTACAATTATCTTTCTCCATGAGAAGCGCACAACGAGTATTCGGGGACAATCCTATTCTCTCAGCTTTCACCCGAACATATGTTAGTAAAATGCACCAGATTATGTAGAAATATATGGTTTGTTGTATACAATATTACGTAAATTATTACATCTTCAATATATCATGTTCTTATCAGTTCTCTGTTAACAAATAAAATGTCCTATATGAACCAAGAGCTTGATAACAAAATGTTTCTGAATATAATGACCTAAATAGATGCATACCAAGTGAAGCTGTTGATCAAAGTCGTCTGTCTTTTAAGTGTCTACTTACAATGGGTGACTGTATGAAGCTCTCATTTTGCACACTCTTAAAAACCAAACGGATATTTTGCCCACGTGTTTATGAGTTATCTGCCTTAAGAACAGCACTTCACAAAGTGAATCCTGATCTGTATGTAAACTAGAGGAAGAGAGCTCTGACCTGCAAATTTCACATAGTTTGCCTGATTTCCATAAAATTTAAATGACCTGTGGAGATTTTCAACCGTAATATGTGTCGCAATAAAGTGTCACTGTAAGCTTCTTCTCCAGAACATAGTTGTGTTCCTAACGAGAGATGAGATGAGGTACATGAAAGCAAAATATGAAATAAGTGACAGACATGCGGCATGTAATTTTGAAATGTTCACATTTCATATCTATCCGATGTTGTTTCTCACATCTTAAATGAATTTTGAAGTTGTTTTGCACAGCATTCCAAAATAATATAATAGAAACATATATCTTTCCCATTCCTGCTTTATATGTGACCCTGAGATCGATTCCTCGTTCAGTCACACAATTAAAATTAATTTCGAACGATATATAAAGTACAATGTTTCAGGCGTTTATCATTATTAGTCCTTCCAAGGATGAAAAAGTGTTGACATCTTTGAAGTGTAAGAAATGGTTAAATAATAGTAAAATTACTGAACCGTATATATCTACCGAGACAGCTGGGCACATAAAGTTAGCACCCGGTGAACGGACACTAAATGAAAAAATGAATTCGACACTCTTTTATCTGGGCGCCTTGTGAACTTGGCATCAGAAAATGGTCAATTCGGCACCTGTTTTGGTTACCTAGACACTTATTTTGTAATATTTATAAAGGAAGACAAGAAAGCGAGGTTTTGGTTTTACTTAAAGTAGTTCACACTCCAAGGTCAACGTCACGAGGTCAAAACATGATATAAAATGAAAGGTCGTGCTAAAAGAAATACATATTTGAAACATTAGAGCCATACCACACGTAATAAGGACATGTTCTCTATCTGAAATTTTCTTACAAGTTTGTCACACTCCAAGGTCAATGTCAAAAACCGTGATAACAATTATGTATATGGAATTTAAGAGCCCTGTCTTACACAATTAGATGTATGCACATCGTTAACGTTTTGTACAGAAAAGTACATGTCCCCGACTTCCGATTATAAATGAACTTGCCAGTGAAACAAAATCTAAATCTACAAACTGTATTAAACAATATTTTCTCTTTCCTCTGGGGATCCGGGCTAGAATTAATCCTCAGTACCCCCTTGCTTGTCGTAAGAGGCGACTAAATGGGGCGGTCCTTTGGATGAGACCGCAAAACTCGAGATCCCTTGTCTAAGCAGGCGTGGTACGATACAGATCCCTCCCTGCTCAATGGCCATAAGCGCCGAGCATAGGCCTAAATTTGGTAGCCCTTCACCGGCAGTGGTGACGTCTCCATATGAGTGCAATATTCTACAGAGGGACGATAAACAATATTCAATCAATCAATCAATCATTGAAATGTGAAAATAACGAACAGTGATGAATCTTATAACTCCTATAAGCAAAAGAAAATAGCTAGTTGGGCAAACACTGATCCCTGGACACACCAGAGGTGAGATCAGACAAACACTGACCCCTGGACACACCAGAGGTGAGATCAGACAAACACGGACCCCTGGACACACCAGAGGTGAGATCAGACAAACACGGACCCCTGGACACACCAGAGGTGAGATCATGTGTCCAGGAGGAGGAAGTATCCCCTGGCGGTCGTTTTTCTTGATTTCTAAATGCATTATTAGCAGTAATACTGAAGATAAGATGAACTGTAAACTATTGATATCAATTAAAACACATTTATTGTACAAGAAACAGGGGAGAATGAAACACTTTGACAACAACAGAGTCCTCATAACAATAGGAAGTGGTGACACAATCTTTTACAAGAGAGAGGAAAGAAACTCATCTACGACAATACGGTCTTTACATCAACAGGAAGTGGTGACGGGAAGGTTTTATGGGATGAGTACACAGAGTCTAGTGAAGAGGATTGTTGTACTGTACCGGACACTATCGCTAAGTGCACAATTAGAGTTAACAAAACAAGTACATACAATCTGTCTATGGTTTTTCCAATTTTGAGGTCGCGATGATGCTTCGTGGTGAAAGTCATTGACCTTTGGTTATGACTTTAAAATAGAGGTGTTGTGCCGTGGTAGGTGTTGGTACGGTAAAAAAAACCCTCACTGTGACCAGACTGACAACATAGATGAAAATTTGACAATGAACCTTCAGATGGTAACATCTTTACATAAGTAAACATGTTCAATCGGGAAGGGAAACAAACAAGCAAAAGAAATTGTAATACAGATGTTAAGAAAAGATCTATATACAATATTAGGGATACAAATCTTCCACTCTCTGAATCAATTAATATATGTCAAATAAGTCTGAGGAGGAGACATAACAGAAATCTATCTCCGCGTTAAACATTGCTCTATATCTGCAGCTACTATTACCCGTATGAACTATTCCATTCAAAATATTCAGTGAGCATTTTGTGTAAACAATGTGAACTTAAGGTCTGTTAGTGTGTTGGGATATGTAGAAAGCTGTGAGCTTTTGGATACAATATTTTGCAAATGATTATTTCTGAATATACCAAATGCTTAAAAACTGAATACACTGTACAGTATATCTCAAGTACATGGTAATTCAATATAAATGAACCTTAATGATCTGATAACGTGCATACCAAGTATAGTTCTTGATAATTCCTGTCTGTAGTTTTAGTAACCAATAGTGAATGAGATAGTGTGTGAAGTGAATGAGATAGTGTGTGAAGTGAATGAGATAGTGTGTGAAGTGAATGAGATAGTGTGTGAAGTGAATGAGATAGTGTGTGAAGTGAATGAGATAGTGTGTGAAGTGAATGAGATAGTGTGTGAAGTGCTATATGCTCATAATTTTCTTCGTCAATAACATTACTTCACTATCGAAATGTTGCCATGTGCAAAAACTGCAGAGTAAAACTGTACGATTTGATAATTTCACACAGATTTGCTTATTTTCATGAAACTTAAATGGCGAGTTCAAACCTTTAGCTGTACTAATGTCAATATCTAATGTTACTGTAATTCTCCTCTCTAAAATATCATATCCCTTTATACAGCTACATACTCACCATGCAATTAATACAGCTATAGACGTAAGAAACAATGTGTACAACTGTAACCTCATCAAGTAATTTGTACAACTGTACACTCATCAAGTAATTTGTACAACTGGACACTCATCAAGTAATTTATACAGCTGTGGACTCATCAAGTAATTTGTACAGCTGTGGACTCATCAAGTAATTTGTACAACTGTAGACTCATCAAGTAATTTGTACAACTGTACACTCATCAAGTAATTTGTACAACTGGACACTCATCAAGTAATTTATACAGCTGTGGACTCATCAAGTAATTTGTACAGCTGTGGACTCATCAAGTAATTTGTACAGCTGTGGACTCATCAAGTAATTTGTACAACTGTAGACTCATCAAGTAATTTGTACAACTGTACACTCATCAAGTAATTTGTACAACTGGACATTCATCAAGTAATTTATACAGCTGTGGACTCATCAAGTAATTTGTACAGCTGTACACTCATCAAGTAAGTTGTACAACTGTACATTTATCAGTTAATTTGGACAGCTGTGGACTCATCAAGCAATAATCAGTTTTAGAGTCAACAGACAATTCGTACAACTATCGACTCACAATTAAATTTATACAGATGTAGACTCGCCATACAATTTATACAGATCTAGAACTATCTGTAATTATGTACATCTGTTAAACTATCAAAATATAACATTGTAATGCATGTATATGATTTCATGTATAAGTCGCCTGAGTACCTGAGGAGTTAGAACATCTGACTAGCAATACAGGGATACCGGGTTCAATTTTCGGTCCAGCCCAAATGATGTTGTTATTTCATTCATATATCTATATTCAACCACTTAGTTATCCAACTCACATGTCTTTAATCACTGTGCTTGTAACTTCATGTAACCTGACGTATATTGATAATATGAGTTACATCAGCCGATTAATAACCTGAATTCAGTTAATTCATTACATAACTGTCCCATTCAGTTGATTCCTTAATGGACTGCCCACAAGAATTACCTTGTATCGTCTCAAAATTCGTTTATCAATAATGAATATTGATAGAGCAGTACGTTATACTTGTCGTCTGAAGAATTTAATGTCCCCAAAATGTTACGAACGGCCATGTTTACAGTATGATGATTTCCAAACATCATGATATACAATTAATTTATTTTGGAAAACTTCTAAAAGTGTTTAAAGGGGGATAACTCCTAGATGTACTACAGTCTGATATACAGCATTCAGAAGAGAACTTTAATCATGCAAGTAATGAGTTAATCGGAAAACGTTAATTCCTTGGACACTAAACCATGACCAGTGTCCACTATAACGACCAGTCGTGTGTGACAAATCTTCAAGATGATGTATGCAATATATTTTCTATCCTTTTCGGAGTTTCTCTCAAACAAAAAGCATCGGCCAATTCCTAAACACCAGATACCTCTAGATATAAGATATTACGAATAACTCCGGTTACCTGATCAGGATATAGGGCCCACGGCGGGTGTGACCGGTCGACAGGGAATGTTTACTCCTCCTAGGAACCTGATCCCACTTCTGGTGTGTCCAGGGGCCCGTGTTTGTCCAACTATCTATTTTGTATTGCTTATAGGATTTATGAGATTGATCACTGTTCGTTATCTTCACCTTTCATACAACAGAAAAAACCCAGACAAACCAGTCAACAGGTCAACAGAAAAAAAGACTGACCAATCGATTACTAAGTAAAAAAAAATGGAGATAAGGAGCAGTGATCTATTTTATAAATCCCACAATTAAAACGTTAAGAGATAGGAAACACAAAGAACTTAGACACCGGAAGTGGGACGATGTGCCTAAGAATAATGAACACCCCCTCCTGACTGGTCACACCCGTCATTATTAACCCTTCCTGACTGGCCACGCCCACCATGAACACACAATTTTCATGCTACGATTAAAGGAGGAATCCGTGCTAAAAAAGAATCAGTCCGCAAAGCACAGCCTGATGATTTACTTGAAACATATGATATTCAACTTTGGTTATGATAACCACGAAAGACTTTACAAGATGCTGATTTTAAAACCAGACTGTAGAAATCACTCTAACGTAGATATTTGTCGGTAGTCTGCCTTGATTTAAAGATACAAGACGATCATGAAACGTGAAGGAAACAAATAGTGATACATGTCGTAACTTCCGTAAGGAATACAAAATAGATAGTTGGACAAACAATGGCCACTGCATAAACCAGAGGTGGGATCAGGTGCCTAGGAGGAGTAAGCATCCCTTGTCGATCGGTCAAACATCTCAAACATCTCACACATCTCACACATCTCAAACATCTCACACATCTCAAACATCGCAAACATCTCACACATCTCACACATCTCAAACATCTCACACATCTCAAACATCTCACACATCTCAAACATCTCACACATCTCACACATCTCAAACATCTCACATATCTCAAACATCTCACATCTCACACATATCACACATATCACACATCTCAAACATCTCACACATCTCAAACATCTCACACATCTCAAACATCTCATGTATCTCACACATCTCACACATCTCAAACATCTCAAACATCTCACACATCTCAAACATCTCACACATCTCAAACATCTCAAACATCTCACACATCTCAAACATCTCAAACATGATCGAGTGTATTGAAACAGTTGACGTGAGAAAGAAATATTTCTATATAGATATGGGAAGTTGACGAAAACGAAGTTGAAATAATCCTGTTTGTCATAATGTTGAGTTGATAATTTGCCAGTGGGAGCTATATGCAATGAAATATCCAAATATGAAATAAATGTGGAAACCCCTGTAGTCTCTTTTAGTACACGTAGTTGGGGTAAGAGTTAGAAGCTCGTTATAACGAATTAGATTTTTTACTGTTTCAAAAGAGAGACTTTCCACTTTTCTTAATGTCAAACAATAAATGACCACTGTATTCCTATTGTATGTTTCCTAGTAGTTTACACTAAAAAGAAAAAAGCACAATTACACAGTGTAGCGAAGGCTTTTCGTGAAAAATCACCACCGCACATTATGAAAAGGTGATTGTAACGAATCCAGAAGAAAAGAGTTTGGCAAACACGGACCCCTGGACCTACAAAAGGTTTGATAATTTACCTAGGATGAGTAATGATTTCCTGTCCACCGGTCACACTTGCCGTGAGTCCTATATTTTACTCATATAAACGGAATAATACGTATTCAAAATCGGTGTGTAAAAACGACCCAACGATCGGTATGAAACACGCGTCAGACAACATTTCTCCCAATGGCAGATTGTATTGGAAAACTGGATCATTATACCGATCATAGAATTTGCGAAAAGCTGAGTTTAAACGAGACTGTTAAAACTCCACTAACATGAACGTGGTTGTCAGTAGCTTGTCTCGATTTAAATCAAATGATCATACGCGGAACAAGCTCTTGTGTGTTGAACTGGTTGAGATACGTAAACACTATATGCAGGTGCTCATGAAATATTTCTTTATGAATATTGGGAGCTGACGGTGGAGAATCTCTGAATGATTTCTGAAGTGTCATTTTTACAAACTTTATATACTTCCGGAAAGTGTTTATTACGGAATATCTATATATTGAGCCATAGTCAATATGAACGGATTGTGTTGCGTACTGAAATTGGTTGGTTCATAGAGGAAAATGCGATTTGTAATATGAAAGGTGAAGATAACGAACAGTGGTAAATCCCATAACTCCTATAAGCAATAAAAAATAGATAGTTGGGCAAACACGGACCCCTGGACACACCAGAGGTGGGATCAGGTGCCTAGGAGGAGTAAGCATCCCCTGTCGACCGGTCACACCCGCCATGAGCCCTATATGATATAAATATATATTCATAATTTTTTATCTTGCTGATAACCATTCATGTAGCGAGATCGGTTTAGGCGACATGACAAATGATTTCTGAAGTGTCATTTTTACAAACATTATATAGTTCCTGGAAGTGTTTATTACGGAATATATAAATATTGAACCATTTGAATGGAAATCTCATTTAAGGTTTTAAATATCCATAACTCCGTCCATATAAAGGATAAACGATACCAATTTGGATGCACCAGATGCGCATTTCGACAAATGAAGTCTCTTCAGTGATGCTCAAGCCGAAATTTTGGAAATACGAAATAACAATAAACATATATATTGATGCATCATTTTCAGTGAAAACACAAACAAACATGCACATATGAGGAGTAATATATATCTTTGCAGAATACCTTGATTTTTTTATATACAAAAACCGTGAATGTATGAAACTATGATATCTTAAGGATGATCAAAAGATGAAATGCAAACTTTATATTCAAGGGAAAAATATTCGGTATATACGTGAAAGGTGAGGATAACGAACAGTGATCAACCTCATAACTCCTATAAGCAATACAAAATAGATTGTTATGCAAACACGTACAAGTTATATTCTATTCAAGAAAAAAAAACTATTCAGTATATACGTATAAGTAATACTCCAAACTATCAAATGAAAGACAATCACTGTATAATACCTCATTAATTGCACTTTTTTTACCCAAGAGTTATCTCTCTTTGCATGCAGTTGATATTTTGTGTTGCTATGCTCTAATTCTGGCAGAGTGACTTATATCCTTTCCATGCCCCTGTATTATCGTGCATATCGCTTAGTTTGCTCGCTAGTTACCCTTTGGGGATTTACGCAGTTTTCACAGCTCTTTGAGGCACTATATTGCACTTGCTGGTTTCATCTATAATTTCTATATGTTAATTATGGCCTACTACCATGTGAGTGTATTTCTTATAGACAGAAACAATATTTTGGAGTTCTTTACTAAACCTTAGACGTCCATTTCGTATGCTGAAATCCTTTGTTTGTTAACAGTACTGTTGTCTTATACTTAACATGTACGTTACAACCCTAATGTTTTTCGTATATGTAAAAGTAATGTAAATTGTAAGTCTATTCTGAGCTATATTCTACATGCATTATGTATTTTCATTTGAAATCGGAATTTGCAAGTCGCTAGTCTTGAATTGTATTAGATAAGTGTTACTTTAAATGAATTCATTAAAACATTTTACTAGAGTTAGATTGGAGTTATCGATGTGACAATAAGCACGATAATTTCGGTATGTGACGTACATCACATCTCGTATTCATATGCTTGTAAATCACATCTTGTATTCATATGCTTGTAAATCACATCTTGTATTCATATGTTTGTAAATCACATCTTGTATTCATATGTTTGTAAATCACATCTCGTATTCATATGTTTGTAAATCACATCTCGTATTCATATGTTTGTAAATCACATCTCGTATTCATATGTTTGTAAATCACATCTCGTATTCATATGTTTGTAAATCACATCTCGTATTCATATGCTTGTAAATCTCATCTCGTATTCATATGCTTGTAAATCACATCTCGTATTCATATGCTTGTAAATCACATCTCGTATTCATATGCTTGTAAATCACATCTCGTATTCATATGCTTGTAAATCACATCTCGTATTCATATGTTTGTAAATCACATCTCGTATTCATATGTTTGTAAATCACATCTCGTATTCATATGCTTGTAAATCACATCTCGTATTCATATGCTTGTAAATCACATCTTGTATTCATATGTTTGTAAATCACATCTTGTATTCATATGCTTGTAAATCACATCTCGTATTCATATGTTTGTAAATCACATCTCGTATTCATATGTTTGTAAATCACATCTCGTATTCATATGTTTGTAAATCACATCTCGTATTCATATGTTTGTAAATCACATCTCGTATTCATATGCTTGTAAATCACATCTCGTATTCATATGCTTGTAAATCACATCTCGTATTCATATGCTTGTAAATCACATCTCGTATTCATATGCTTGTAAATCACATCTCGTATTCATATGCTTGTAAATCACATCTCGTATTCATATGTTTGTAAATCACATCTCGTATTCATATGTTTGTAAATCACATCTCGTATTCATATGCTTGTAAATCACATCTCGTATTCATATGCTTGTAAATCACATCTTGTATTCATATGTTTGTAAATCACATCTCGTATTCATATGTTTGTAAATCACATCTTGTATTCATATGCTTGTAAATCACATCTTGTATTCATATGTTTGTAAATCACATCTCGTATTCATATGTTTGTAAATCACATCTCGTATTCATATGCTTGTAAATCACATCTTGTATTCATATGTTTGGTTCTTTTCGGGTTTATGTTTTTTATAGGATATATAATCTCTGTTCCATATATTTAAAACCGTTTGCCACTTGAAATAGCAGAGAGAGAGAGAGAGAGAGAGAGAGAGAGAGAGAGAGAGAGAGAGAGAGAGAGAGCTGTTATAGAAAAGAGACTCGATGGAGAGACCTTGTTAAAATCAACATTCAATACAGGACTTTAAAGTTTTGGCCACAGTCAAGCAGCAGGTAAACTTGAAGTCCCCGGGAGAAGATAATATATGTTCCTCATTTGCTACAGATTAATTCCCCCGTTTGGATCGAGAACTAGAAATAATTTATGGGAATCAGATCAAATACGCATTATCGTTTCCAAATTGACAAACAAGCAAGTAGGAATTTCTTCGTAATTTTCATTTTAAGTCTGATTGAGCAAAATTCTGTAAAGTTATTAATTGATCACTATACAGCTGTTTGGCGAGACTTCGCGAGATTTCGTTTCTGGAGATACAAACTACCACACGATACCTGGTGCGATGTTTTCGATCTTACACTGGGGGTGTTACATATTGAGAACAAACATTTTAATATCAAATCTTGAATACTTGTTCATTAACACCTGTTGTTAAAGGTTACTTAGTAAAAGAGGTGTATGATGTCTGTGGTAAAGCTTAAGGTCAAGGTTCCTGTAACAAACATTTTAGTATCAAATCTTTAATAAACGTTCATCAAGACCTGCTAAAGAGAGGTGTACTATGTCGGTTGTAAAGAATGAAGTTCCATGCGAGACAGAAGCTATAGTGTCAACCCTAACAGCATGCTGGATTTTAGTCTTCTGAGAGGTAGAATATAGATTTTAATTAACAAAAAACGTCTGTTTCCTTAATAATTATCTAAAATCCATGAAGTTTTGAAGGGAAGGAAACCCATGTATACTACATCACCCACCCCCTTCCACCCCAATTTCAATATGAATTCAAAACATCCACGAATAGCAGGTTACGATTAACGTGGAAATCTGAATATGTATATCAGTATTCAGCTTCTCCAAACAAAATCTACTATAACGGTGACTGACTCGAACTAACTGATCCATATGTGTAGATAAAAATGTGTTATAGCCATAATCATGAAAAGTATAACATCCCATAAAACTTAGTGAAAGAACAAATCATTGTCCGTGCAGCTGACATCCTCCCTGGATGGGTATGAGAAAGAAAAAATCATTGTCCGTGCAGCTGACATCCTCCCTGGATGGGTATGAGAAAGAACAAATCATTGTCCGTGCAGCTGACATCCTCCCTGGATGGGTATGAGAAAGAACAAATCATTGTCCGTGTAGCTGACATCCTCCCTGGATGGGTATGAGAAAGAACAAATTATTGTCCGTGGAGCTGACATCCTCCCTGGATGGGTATGAGAAAGAACAACTCATTGTCCGTGCAGCTGACATCCTCCCTGGATGGGTATGAGAAAGAACAAATCAGTGCTCGTGCAGCTGACATCCTCCCCATGGGTGTTATATTTAAACAAAGAGTAACATGATGAATGATAGCAGATATCAGTAGAATATAATGAACGAAAACGCTCTTTAAATCAAATAATGAAAGGGGATATATATTATGTAAGTGTATAATGTAAGTGTCTTGGTCCCTGTACGTTTGTTATATCTTTATTTATAAATGTTTATGAAATGAAGACAAACTAGTGATTCATATGATGTGAGTGAGAGTGTGCACTTCCTTTTTTAAAATCTTGTATTCACATTCAGCATGGAAAGCGTAAATATCATCAGAACAACATTCAATCACTGTCAATAGCATGGCACAACAGTTGGGTGAAAGGTGAAGATAACAAACAGTGATCAATCTAATACAAAATAGATAGTTGGGCAAACACGGACCCCTGGACACACCAAAGGTGGGATCAGGTGCATAGGAGGAGTAAGCATCCCTTGTCTACCGGTCACACCCGCCGTGACCGCTATATCCTGATCAGGTAAACGGAGTTATCCGCAGTCAAAATCAGGTGTCCGTGCTTATAGGAGTTATTTATAAGATTGATCACTGTTCGTTGTAGCGTTCACATTTCATATGTCGACATACGATACATTCGATATGCAATGTGTATTGTACCACAGCGCGATAACGCTTTGCACGATTTAGTGGATGATCATACTCGTTAATAGCTCTATTGAATACCTTCCCAACGGTATAAGCACCAGGTTCCAGCTGCACATAGTTTTAAACTTATATTAATTTCAATAGAGCCAGTCATTAACCACTGTTGTAAAAATTGTTGGGAAACGGGTTTAGAATATTGAAGAAATTAGAGCTTATATAAAAGTTCGCACAAAACTCGGTCATTAGGTACTGTAAATTTTTACCGAATCGGGGGAAGTTTATGGGTCTGATCAGGTATCTTATGAGACAGTTCGTAAATGGAGAAAGAAAGTTCTGACTGGCGCAGAGTCCGTCAAAGATGCAGAAAAATCTGACCGACCTGTGACTGAAACAGGAAAGGCAAATATCTCAAAAGTCAGGGAAATAATTGAAAGTGATGGCAGATACACGATTCGTGATATTGCCAAAGTTGTTGGCATATCGCTATCGCGGGTGCATTTTAATTTAAAGTCTATTTTGAAAGCACGAAAGATTTCTGCTAGATGGATACCGCATATATTGACAGATGTCCAAAAACGGGTATTTGCTCAAAGTTTTCCCCCAAATCAATCAAAGACAATATGCAAACATTGTTACTGGTGACGAAACATGGATCACTATTTTTAACCAATATGAAAAATTGGAAACAAAATATGGCCAAGTAAACAAAGTAGAAAGGATGTAGTTGTCAAAACAACCATAAAGACAAAACCCAAGTCCGGTGTGTCCAGGGGTCCGTGTTTACCCTACTATGTATTTTGTATTGCTTATAGGAGTTATGCGATTGATCACTGTTCGTTATCTTCATCTTTCTTTATTACATATTTTTCTCATGTGATGGTATAACCGTACAAATTCCGGTGTCGAAGGACAAAAGTGTTATAGGTTGGTATTACCGAGATGTTATACTAAAAAACCTCAAGAAATATCATCATACACGACGCCCTGTGTCAGGATTTAGGCTTGTTCGTTTACTTCAAGATAATGCTCTCTCACATACATCTCAGCTTGTGAAACAATTTTTGAAGTCGGAGAAGCTTATCGTCTTGCCACATCCAACATAATCTCCAGATCTAGCCCCATGCAACTTTTCCTTTTTCCAAAACTTAATTTGTTTTATCTGATCGTCGTTACAAGTCCCGACAAGCCATTGGCCCAGCCATCAGTCAGTGTATCAGAGGTCTACCTAAATCAGCGTACCGTGACGTACTTCAGAAATGGATTCAGATATTGAAATTATGTACTTGAAACCGCGGAGAATACTTTAAAGGGATGTAATGTTCATTTCACTATTTGAATCGAATGCTTTTGAGATATCGTACAATACAAATGGCATATCGAACAGCCCTTGTACAACGTGTATACACAACATATTCAGATTTCTAAAAAATATCACGTACAATATATCGGGATTTCTCAACATAACACGTGTATATACAAATATTCAGATTTCTCAACATAACACGTGTTTATATAAAATATTCAGATTTCTCAACATACCACGTGTATATACAAAATTTTCAGATTCCTCAACATACCACGTGTATATATAAAATATTCAGATTCCTCAACATACCACGTGTATATATAAAATATTCAAATTTCTCAGCATACCACGTGTATATACAAGATATTCAGATTCAACATACCACGTATATGTACAAAATATTCAGATTTCTCAACATACCACATGTATGGAGTAGTGTGTTTTTATCTTTAAAAAAAAAAACTATCATGCAAAATGTTCACCTTTTAAGTTATAGATCCAGCCCATAAACGTTTGTGGTCCTGTGGTCAAGTTTAAATGGCTTGTATTGAACTTTCATTGGTTCTTGTGACTGAGTTTTATTCAGGTACTTTTACCAGAGATTTTGAAGTAGGAAGTTGACAAAAAAGTTCTAGTTTGCTGACAATACAAAATGTAATAAAGATATTTTAGATCGTATACGGACTGGACAGTAAGTATTAACTTCTTTATTAACATGTCTGTATAATCAATTTCATTTTGAAAGAATGGTGCAAGTTTAAATTATCAAATAAAAGTAAAACCTTGTAATTTATATTAAGGTATTTCGTGTATAATGAAAGGATAATGAACAATTTTGAAGGATTTAGATCAACATAAATGTTTATTGTTAAATAATGATGAAAGTGAAGCAGATGAAATTCACATGACTGGTAAATGATTTGAAGCTGACCTTTTTGCACTTAAGACTTTTTGGAAGAGTTGTCTGCCCTTTGTAAAAATAAGAAAAATCTAATTTTCTAAAAATGCGTTTGGTCAATGATTAATTTGATTTCATATTTTCATTAAGAGAAAGTGTATGTAACTTTCTACCAAGAGATTTGTATGAAAATATAAATTCTTTTTAAAATATTGTAATAAAACATGCTTTTCCTATATACTACAATGTTAAATTCTAGGTGAAATAAATCAAACAGTAAACAAAATTTTGAAAATTCCTATGGTAGATTATTTTTATTTGATGAACCCTTCAAAATGATACCATCATTACAAAAATTCCTCCATCCATTTATTAGATATCAAATATGGTCATTATACATTGAATACCTTAAAGTCAAAGAATTTGGAATGAGTGACTTTATACTGATAAAACAAATAATGGTCCTAAGATTATGTATTTTTATTGACAGATTTATTTCTGGAACATCCAACTGATATTAAATCAGCTAGCTAGTATATGCACTGGACTCTGTCCCATAGAGAGGTAATGGAATATATTGCCTATTATATATTGTGAAATTTATTAGTTTCATAGTACTCATAATGAAATACTGTGAGATGTAAGCATAAATATACATATTTAGATTATCTAGATTAAGGGATAAAACTGTTAATGTGAAATCATTTCATTGTGAATGATAATTTATGCATGATGTAATGTATATTATTATATGAAATGATATTTATGTATGTGTTATTTGTTATAGGGTCGAAAAGATACATTTTAAGTGTATATATCAGCATCAGATTGCATCGATAAATAAATGAATGAACCTAAGGCAGGAGTGTTGGTGTTTTGCTTGTGACAATCAGTACTAACCAACCCTGGTTCATGTACATACAAAATATTCAGATACCTCAACATACCACGTGTATATACAAAGTATTCAGATACCTCAACATACCACGTGTATATACAAAGTATTCAGATTTCTCAACATACCACGTGTATATACAAAGTATTCAGATACCACAACATACCACGTGTATATACAAAATATTCACATTCAACATACCACGTGTATATATAAAATATTCAGATACCTCAACATAGCACGCGTACATAAAAAATATTCAGATTCCTCAACATACCACGTGTATATACAAAGTATTCAGATACCACAACATACCACGTGTATATACAAAATATTCACATTCAACATACCACGTGTATATATAAAATATTCAGATACCTCAACATAGCACGCGTACATAAAAAATATTCAGATTTCTCAACATACCACGTATTTACTAAATATATTCCAACACATCACGTGTACATGCAATATATCCTGATTTCGCAGCAAACCAGGTTTATATAAAAGTTATACGGTGCCAATTTGATGCACCAGATGCGAATTTCGACAACTATTATATCTTCAGTGATGCTGAAGCCGAAATTTTGGATTTTCGAAATAGCAATAAACTTGTAAGAGCTAAAAGGAAAACTAGAGTGCCCCCCCCCCCCCCCCCGCCCCCAAAGAAAACAAATGACGCTAAATTCGTCCAAGGATAGAGCTATACATGAGAGAGATAATCCCTGATTTTGAAATGAATTTCTAAATTTTCTACCAGCGATTATGTCACAGGATGAAATAATTCATATTTGGCATACTGGTATAATTTCATTACGTTACTCATTTCATCGTAAGTCATTTTATTTAATTCATATTCATGGGGATGAACGCTGATTGGTAGAGAGAGGAGTGTGAGAGTTCAGTATGGTTTGTGTGTGGTTGTGAGTATCCTGTGAGTTGTTTTACTGGTTTGGTGCTATATAAGCAAGATTCGCGACAATTCCAGAAACTAACCCAGCAACACTCCTACCCGGACTGAGTGACTTATTATTCACGTATTGTCACATCAAAGAAACTAGGTTTTACAGCAGTTTCTGTTCTTTCGAGTTTACGGTAAGATTTTGAGTTTAGTCTATTGGTAAATATTTATCTATTACATTAATTTATAAATATTTCGAAATCGTTATTTTGATATAACTAAAAGTGTGAATGATAGAGTGAGAGAGAACTTAATTATTTTCCATATTTTTAGGTCATCCTCCAGAATTAGGATAAAATAATAAAGAACCCAAACCACTAACCGGCGTGTTTGTATTAAAAATACATGACGGTTACAATTAAATATACATCCGTATTTTCAAGCTAGTAACGAAGTACTTAGCTACTGGGCTGTAGAGTTCTTTATATAAAATACAATGTATATCTAGATTTCTTAACATACCACGTGCATATTCAATTTGCACGTATTCCTCAGCAAACCACGTGTATGCACAATATTCCCAGAGTCATCAACACACCACGTGTATGCACAATATTCCCAGAGTCACCAACACACCACGTGTATGCACAATATTCCCAGAGTCACCAACACACCACGTGTATGCACAATATTCCCAGAGTCATCAACACACCACGTGTATGCACAATATTCCCAGAGTCATCAACACACCACGTGTACATCGCAACATGTTTGGTCAGATCATAGTTGTTCTCCGTGATTTCATATTTTATTTTACATAGTATAACAACATACATTGGAAGTAATGCTAAATATCTGTAACTCTATGTAAGGTGATACTTATTTCACGAGGATAAGTCTTTAAATAAATTCAACGTTTACTTTCTTTTTTTAATCAAAAATGATATTAAAAGTTTGATATATTTCGCATAAATAGAATAGAACGCATTGGCGGATCCAGAATTTTCGCGAAAGAGATCTGGGTTGTTGGTGTGTTTGTAAGAGACATGTAAGATATCTGGGTTGTTGGTGTGTTTGTAAGAGACATGTAAGAGATCTGCGTTGTTGGTGTGTTTGTAAGAGACATGTAAAAGATCTGGGTTGTTGGTGTGTTTGTAAGAGACATGTAAGAGATCTGGGTTGTTGGTGTGTTTGTAAGAGACATTTAAGAGATCTGGGTTGTTGCTGTGTTTGTAAGAGACATGTAAGAGATCTGGGTTGTTGGTGTGTTTGTAAGAGACATGTAAGAGATCTGCGTTGTTGGTGTGTTTGTAAGAGATCTGGGTTGTTGGTGTGTTTGTAAGAGATCTGGGTCGTTGGTGTGTTTGTAAGAGATCTGGGTTGTTGGTGTGTTTGTAAGAGATCTGGGTTGTTGGTGTGTTTGTAAGAGACATGTAAAGAGATCTGGGTTGTTGCTGTGTTTGTAAGAGACATGTAAGAGATCTGGGTTGTTGCTGTGTTTGTAAGAGATCTGGGTTGTTGGTGTGTTTGTAAGAGATATGTATAATAGCGTTGTACAGAGGTTTTGTTGATCATTTATCAATGGAGTCTGAGACAGATTACAGGAACACAACAACAGACAGTTTTAAATTTATACATAGACCAAAAACCCAACAAAGATTAATTGATAAGTAGAATCTATCTGTCTTTGGATTTATTGTAGTGTGAGCCCGGAAACTATTCTAAAGAAGTTCGCTACGTTTGATGCTGTGAGAGAAAGGCAAGTTCTGGTCCGACAGACGGCAAGGGGTGTTCACAATCCCATAATGGAGAGTACAAATTTACACCTTAATTTCTTTGTTTGCCTTCTACCTTGCTACCTCTAACGAAGGACTTCAGTGTAAAAGTATTTCATATTTCTGCTAGGTGCGATGACATTAAAAATGCTATCACTTAAAATATCAATGTCGATTTGACTGTAGTGTGCGTGTCCATTAGTTTTAGTGTTTAATTATAAAAAAAAAAAATATAGTGAAGATAGTTATCTCCTATAAAGTCAGGGCGATAGCAATTTTGTTATGGAATTTTTGAAGAGCTGGGTGACAAGTGCAGTAGATTGATGAAGTTTTTGGAGTACTGGGTGACTGGTGCAGTAGATTGATGAAGTTTTGGAGAGCTGGGTGACTGGTGCAGTAGCGGTCGATCAAAGTTTCTGGTTGATGGCAATGCAATCGTATTTCCTCTCTTATAACATATTACACCTTCCATACTTTTTTATGTTGTTTATTATTATTGTGAACGGTCCGTGACATCACCGACTGTCGTTCTTTGTTATCACTTGTTACATCATACGTATCTACCTTTCCTTGCTAAAAACTTATTCTCTGTAAATTTGTTTGGTAATAGGATGTAAAGCATAACTGATGTCTGAAGTGATCTCCTTCACGTGACAATCGATGAATTAATAGATGTATACTACAGATAAACTGGGCTGGAGACAGGTGGTGGTTTCAAATCAATTATTTTTTTTTCCAGATAAAACATATCAAAATGTTTGATCTCTAAAGAATTTTGTTTTTGTCAGTTTTGTAAAACGACTGTGTTGAAGATGAGTTACATTTCTAAATGTCCGCTTCATGTATAAATATATAATAAAGACATGTTACTCATTGAACATCTACAATTCAGATGATGATATACCAAAGGAAAATCATTCTAAAGTAATATGCAACCCTGTCAATGTAATTCATGCTAGAAGGCTATGTGAATTTTTACATGAATGTTTTGAATTGCGCACCAAAAGTAAACTACTATAATCATACTTAACTACAGTTATATAGAATGTTAAATTGTGTAGATACAGTTTAATATCACAGGTACATGTCAAATATATTGATTGATTGATTGCTTTGATGTTTTCCGCCATACTCAACAGTTTTTTAGTTATATAGTGGCGCCCAGTTTTTATTGGTGGAAGAGAGAACCCAGATACAATGTACCTGGAAAGAGACCACCGACCTTCCGAAAGTGAACTGGGAAACTTTCTCACTTATAATCGGCGCGAGCGGGATTCATATATATATATAAATATACTTGTATTTAGATATATGTAAACGAACTGTTAGTATTTAGTTTATTGTCTTTAAACACATTATATATTTTATTTTGTGTGACATGATTGTATGTCAATATGCTTGGTGAATCAATAAATAAATTGAATTGATCTGCTGTAGGTTAGAGCTTGGAGTTTCGAGTTTATTTTTCCAGCTCACCCCCTCCCTCGGGCCAGACGGGAGTGCCCAGTGAATATCACATCATGCTAATCATCTTACGCATTAATATCCTTTCGCATGTATTGCTCTCAAACAGGGGCGGATCCAGGAATTTTTGAAAAGGGGGAAAGGTTCTACGATTAATTCTAGTTTTCAAGGAGATTCCCCTGTACGTGCCTTTGAGGAGATTCCCCTGTACGTGCCTTTGAGGAGATTCCCCTGTACGGGCCTTTGAGGAGATTCCCCTGTACGGGCCTTTGAGGAGATTCCCCTGAACGTGCCTTTGAGGAGATTCCCCTGTACGGGCCTTTGAGGAAAATACAACATTTGATTTCTCCAACATCGAATCAAAATTCAAAATGGAAATTTTAAAAAATGCCATTTTCTTGTTTTTTCCCGCTCAGTTCGACTTAGTAAAGGGTGAGTTCTAACCAGAACTTATCGTTTGGTGCATGTAAGTTATATCGGTCAGTATCAATGTTTGAAATTTACTACCTTATATGTAACAGGATTTTATTTTAAAGGATAATTATTCACCAGGTCAGTTAATGGACTTAACAGATATAGTATAACATATATTTCACCCCCCTCCTCCTCTGAGTTGTACGTTAAATCCGGGCCTTATTTATTCCCTCCCCCGGGTTCTATGTTAAATCATGACCTTAGACTTCTTAACCTTACATTAGAGTTTTAAAGCAAAAAAAAAAAAAAAAAAAAAAAAAAAAACCAAACAAACAAACAAACGAAAAAAAAACAAAAAAAAACAAAAAAAACCCATAAAAACAAAAAACAAAATCAAACCAAAGGACTGTTAATTCATGATAAAATAAGAAATAATTGTTGAAAAATTGGTTTATACGAATTGAAAAGGCCAGAGCAGACCAGTCGGTTTGAACAAACGAAAAGAAAAACACAAAAAGAGCTTATTCGTGAAAAAAGATGGGCTCTAATAATGTCCCAAAGTGAAAGCCAGATCATTGATTTTGATAACTGTTATCATGCATGCATATACAGTGTAAATATATTTTCCCTACTTGTGTATGTGCAAATTTTATTTCCGATTAAGGACCTGGCGGGGGGGGGGGGGGGGGGGCAAGAAAATAAATACAAATGTATACATATATCATCAAAGAAAAAGTGAATGGCATATAGTTTATACACAATGTCACTATTGTTAATTGCATATCTATTTTGCTCATGATAAATTCCCTGTGTGTGAGCTCTGTTCTAGTACGTAGAAGAAAAAATCCTAAATGGAAAGTTGATCTAGATAGTAAATGAATGGTTTTAAGATTTGATGTGAAACATCGTATTAGTTCTGATATTGACCGTTTATTTTTTAACGACTTCATGAAAATCAAAAGATGTGCGACTATAGTACAACATGTGATAGTCTGTAGTGTTCCCGACCTCGTGATAGTCTGTAGTGTTCCCGACCTCGTGATAGTCTGTAGTGTTCCCGACCTCGTGATAGTCTGTAGTGTTCCCGACCTCGTGATAGTCTGTAGTGTTCCCGACCTCGTGATAGTCTGTAGTGTTCCCGACCTCGTGATAGTCTGTAGTGTTCCCGACCTCGTGATAGTCTGTAGTGTTCCCGACCTCGTGATAGTCTGTAGTGTTCCCGACCTCGTGATAGTCTGTAGTGTTCCCGACCTCGTTTTCTATCCAGTCTTCTGATTTTATTTTCCACCGTGATACATGCAGAATGTATTATCTTGATTGATTGATTGATTGTAAATTGCTTAACATCTCTCGAGAGAATTTTTCACTCATATGGAGACGTCACCAAGACCGGCAAAGGGCTACGAATTTAGGCCTATGCTCGGGGCTTGCGGCCATTGAGCAATGAGGGTTCTTTAGCGTGTCACACCTACTGTGAAACGGGACAACCGTTTTTAAGGTCATCTCCGAGGACCCGTGATATTCACACCTGATGCCGAGCGTTTGGCGATGGAACTGTCACTACCGATTTGGGTTTATCACGGCCGCGATTCGAACTTTTACTTTCCGCATGCGGGGCGACCGCTAGACTACCGCGATTTTAATAGATTTGGCAACCTTCTATGAATTGAGGAAGTTGCAAACAAAATTAGAGGGTTTCGTCTTCAAACTTCTGCTCAATGGTGTTTTATGAGAGCCAAAAATGTCACAGGGAGGAAACTTTGAGATTGTCCTTCGGAATCTTTATACACGGCGACATATTGATTTTATTTCATGATATTGTTATGTATGTCTTAGACTTCCACATATATCAAAAACATTAAAGATGCTAGCGCAAAAAAAAAAAAAAAAAAAAAAAAAATGAAATATATGAAATATAAAAACGTTCTTTATTTTCGGAGAAATTTCCATTAGGTCCCATAAAAAAGTGTCGATATTTTTGAGTCGATCTCTACAGAGTACTGTACTGGCAAAGGTGTTTTGTATTTTCTAAATGACATGTCCAAAGTAGCTTTCATTATTACTACAAAAATAAAAATCACTAGGACAGAATTAAGTGTAGGTCGTCAGTGCGAGTCTCGCTCTTGCCTAACATAGGGAGTGCTTCTTCCCCAAACTTTCGACATTTAGAACTGAGAATCTTGGGTCTGTTTGATATCAAACTTGAAAAAACTGACACCCTGTGTCGTTAGGTCTAAATATGAGGTACTTCACCTACAGCAGGTGATGGCTCAATATGAGTGAAAAGTTCTCGACAGGACGTTAAACAACGAACCAACTCAACATCCACCTTATACAATGAATTAATTAATAATAATGATAAATTCTTTTATTTAGACAGGATAGCATTGTGGTCCTGTATAAAACATATTCAAAAGGAAATAAGAAATATGGGACCCCACTCCAAGACTCGTTACATGAGACTGGGAACTGGAAATTGTGTCAGAATTCTGGGTCAAGGTCATGGGACAGATGTTGGTCACCTTAGTGCAATGAACACGTGCAAGTTGTCACTGAGGTCACACGCTGTACAGGCTAATGCACATTTAATGGCGGTAGGTTTTAGGTATCCACATCGTACTGTCAATGAAATCGGCGCGGTGGAGGACTGTTGTGTCGCTTCTCATCCTACAAGACTTATTGACACGTTCCGTGGGTGTGAACAGACGCGTCAGGACAATTGACTGCATCGTAGAACTTATGGAAACCTGCTGTTTGAAAGGTGAGATTATTTAGTTTATCAAGTTACTCACGGACGCTAAAAGGCTTTCAGAAAAAGGAACAAATGGATTTTCACTACTTTTCTTTGCCGATTAGATTGTAGGAAATAAAATTTTATTTCTTCATCTGGCATCATAAGTTACATCTATCAAATTAACATGGAATATCTCTCTCTCTCCGTCTCTCTCTCTCCCTTCCTCAGTCTCTCTCTTGCTCTGTCTCTCTCTCTCTCTCTCTCACTGTCTCTCTCTGTTTCTCTCCCTCCCTGCCTCCCTCCCCCTCTCTCTCACTGTCGCTCTCTCTCTCTCTCTCTCACTGTCTCTCTCTCTCCCTCACTGTCTCTCTCTGTTTCTCTCCCTCCCTGCCTCCCTCCCCCTCTCTCTCTCACTGTCGCTCTCTCTCTCTCTCTCTCTCTCTCTCTCTCTCTCTCTTACTCTGTGTTCTCTTTTTTGTCACTCTCTCATTTAGTTTTAATGACAATAATTTGTTATTTTGATTTATAACCTAAATTACTAATATATGAATGAATAGCCTAACTATATGGTACACTGTCTGTATTATAAAAAAGCAATGCGTTTTAATACGACATACTATTTATAGTACAATAACTGTATTATAAAAAAGCAATGCGTTAAAATTCGACATAATATTTGTAGTACAATAACTGTATTATAAAAAAGCAATGCGTTATAATACGACATACTATTTATAACACAATAACTGTATTATAAAAAAAGCAATGCGTTTTAATACGATAAACTATTTATAATACAATAACTGTATTACACAAAAAAAAAAGCATTGCGTTATAATACGATATACTATTTATAGTACAATAACTGTATTATAAAAAAGCAATGCGTTTTAATACGACATACTATTTATAGTACAATAACTGCATTATAAAAAAGCAATGCGTTTTAATACGATATACTATTTATAATACAATAACTGTATTACAAAAAAAAAAGCATTGCGTTATAATACGATATACTATTTATAGTACAATAACTGTATTATAAAAAAGCAATGCGTTTTAATACGACATACTATTTATAGTACAATAACTGCATTATAAAAAAAGCAATGCGTTATAATACGACATACTATTTATAGTACAATAACTGCATTATAAAAAAAGCAATGCGTTTTAATACGATATACTATTTATAATACAATAACTGTATTACAAAAAAAAAGCATTGCGTTATAATACGATATACTATTTATAGTACAATAACTGTATTATAAAAAAGCAATGCGTTTTAATACGACATACTATTTATAGTACAATAACTGCATTTATAAAAAAAGCAATGCGTTTTAATACGACATACTATTTATAGTACAATAACTGCATTATAAAAAAAGCATTGCGTTATAATACAACATACTATTTATAGTACAATAACTGTATTATATCAATCTTAAGGGTGACGGACCTAATTCGTTTCTACAATAGAGATTTTATACAAATTTTGATATAAGGTAAAGCATGCATTAATGAGTTAAAATCAATGAAAAAACCAAATGAAAATCGTATTTGATTTTCACCGGGGGGGGGGGGGGGGGGGGGGGGGGGGGGGGGGGGGGGGGCGTTTCAAAAGTTGACTATGAGGTAGTCGTAATTGCAAAGGAAATATAGGGAAATTTCCAATGTGCAATATAAAAGTTAAAATTTAAAAAATTCTACAATAGAGTTTTATACCAAATTAAAGGATGATTTTAAAAAGACAATAAGCTTACTAATTATAAGAAAAAAAGTATGGGTCATCGGCAATTCTTTTTCAGGGGAGCATGTCAAAGGACGATTTTTGGCCAGTTTTCAAGGAAAATGTCATTGAATAAGAAATGGATAGGTTTTCTACTTGTAGTTTCATACTTTTCCTTTATACTAAATAACCACATGGATTAGGAAAAGGTTCACCAATCATATCTAGACACTGAGTCATTGCATAATATTCCAGGGGTGGTGTCAAAATATGTAATGTATGAACTGTCACAAATTCAATAAATCCGATATAGAGCTCAGTATGCAGTGGATTTGTATATATAGTGTAGGCCTATATGTAATATGCATATTTTGTTTTCATTTTCATAATCTTCAACCTTTCTAAATAAATTCAAAAATTTCAAATGTTTGAATAAAAGTATACATGAGAAGAGATCAAGTGCATGACTTATCGGACAGTTTCAAGATAGGATCTAACATGTACTTCAAGTGTCATTTTCATCTATTAGATTTTTCTTATGAACACTTTCAGAAACAAAATGGACTTTTATTCCCTGAAACATTTTTATAAGTTAAGCTTAAGAGTAGCATAAATCTATTTTATTAAAGGAATTCTGATATTTCTTGTAGGCTACTTGTATTGAATGTAAATGCATATATACATGTTTTTGTAATACGGTGGTACATGTTGATTGGTAAATGCAATCTCAGACGCATATTATTCTAACTGACTATATTTTTCTTTACATTAAAAGATAATGATAAGCCGACTATTTTCGCCAATATATGTGTATCTCTGCCGTGTGATCGGTTCTGTGCTAAGATCTGCGCTAGGATGATATTCTTCAAATTATTATATACTTTCAATTTCATCTCTTCTTTTTTCTTTAAAAGTTTGCGGGCATGTATCACACGATATATGCCCGGAAACATTCCGGCCCGCAAACATTACATCACAATCCGGTTTCTACGCCGTTAATTTTCAAATGTTTCGTGTTTTTCATCTTTTACTCAGTTAAACCGATAAAGCTATTGTTAAAGATAAAATTATTGTTAGTTTCTAAATGAGATTGAAAGTATATAATAAAGAGGTTATAGACTTTGCATGGGAAATATGACGACCTCGTTTTTTGTCGCGAACGGACCTCGCAAGCTCGGTCCGTCTACGCGCCAAAAAACTCGGTCGTCATATTTTCCCATACAAAGTCTATAACCTATAACTATTCAACGGCAGGATCGATTTTCCGCGCAATCGGCATTGTGACGTCAAATACAAAGCCCAGCGGCGTATTCAACGTCACAACTATAGCAGCTGTTCCCAACATTATGACGGAACGATTTGTTTTGGGTTTTTTTGTCGGAAGAGGAATTATTTTGCTTTGGTATAATAATAAAATATCTACCCAATAGGGTCGGAAAGTCTCGGCACGTGACCTGCGAGAAAGCGCGATAAAATTCACTTCCGGGCAGTAACCCATTATGGCTTTATCAATAACATACTGGGCAAATTACGTAAACGGTCAAAGTAAACTTACAAAAAAGAGTGAGGCAGCGGTGGAAAGTGATAGAGTGTTACGTTTCGTTTTCGACCGGGAATTGCGGGTTGTTAATTCGTCAGTGCAAGCGTCAATGCGAGATACTTCTTACAAAGTTCAGGTAAGTTTTGACTTTTGTTTAACAGTGTAACCATAACAGTTCAATGTCAGTTAAGCGGAATCTTTTAAATATAAGCAATTTATCTATTCAAGGCATACTATATAGTCATCGTAGGCAATTACACTTAATCTTCGTACAGTAATGATCATAAATTAACTGGTAGCAGCTGAAACAAAAAATTGCATTGATAATATATGAAAATCAAAAGTTATGAGCCAAAATTGAAGAATTGTCAATGAATTTTAGTGTATGCATATGTCCAGCGCACTGTATGCATGTTCACATCTGAACCTGAACAATATGGTGGAGCAAACATTGAGCTTACCATGTAAATATAATGGGAAAATATTCCCCTGGGCATGGCATGGCCATGCCGTTTGACAACACTGCTTGTCAGGGAAGTTAAACCAATATATTTACTAAATTTAATTACATATTGTATTTATTGTTGATTTATTCAATCGTGTTATTAGATACACATCAAAAATTTTATGAGCAGGTATTTCTGGAAGAAAATGACAATGGCGTTGTAAAAGATGCGTCATGTGAATGTCCGATGGGGGAATTCAAGTGTCACCATGTAGCAGCAACACTGTTATTTGGGTATGTTTGATTTACATTTGCATAGAACAGCTGTAGAACCGAATAACCAAAATGCTTTCTAAATGTGTTTTATTTATCAATTGCATGCAGATTTCACTTGTAATGGTAAATAGTTAATTTTAAATTCACCATTTGCATTATTTAATGTGATACTGATTTATTGGAAGTTTTTCATATCTGGGTTTCCCTCTGAACTATATAAATGATGACAGCAATAAATGTATACATGTATTTGTTACAGTTACAAAAGGGCAACAAAAACTGACGTGAAGTGTAGCTGGATTAAACATCCAAAATCGGCTGGACCAAAGACTACAATGACAATGCAGGAGCTGTATCCATCAAATCAACCTAACTACAGGTACCTGCTCCAAAATTGTTATCATGGCTATCAATATTTGTCAAAGCTATGCATCTTTAAAGACAACTCATATTTTGTGAAGGATAAAAATGTTGGTTTGCAATTTTGCGTAATGATTAATGAACGGAAACAAAATTACTTAAGTTTGCATGATTTCCCTATATAATCAGAGCACTAAAACGAGTAGTAGCTGATGAGGATAGATTATTTTTACATAATCAACTTGGACAGTTGGGGCGGTATACAGGTTGTTTTCATTGTTCTGAAAAAATGTTTTTTGTTGTCAACAGTTGATTTTCTTGTTGTTTTTAAGGAGTTAAATTGGTTTAATTGATTTTCCTTTACAGTTGTGTTGAAATTGGATTGTTATTGAAATTTTAAAATTACTGATGACAGATGCAACAATTATTTAAATTTTTGGCCAGTGAAAGTCATTGTACATATTAGAAAGACAATTATTGTTACATACAGTACATATCAGTCTAGTGAAATTGAGGTTGGGCTTGTAAAATTATTACTAATGCAAAGACTGCCAGACCTGTGCTTTTCATCAAATTATAATTCACATATATATTGATTTGGAGTAATGATTGTAATCAGAATTAATAAGATAGTGTTTTTATCACACTTGAACTAATATTAACTAAAGCTACAAGTGTATTAATATACACTTGAACTCTTCTTCTCTTTAAAGCTCTTTTCAAAACTGTGTGTCTGAATTTCTCTTTTGTCTAGTCCAGATACAGAGGCCTAAATGGTCAGTGCTCAAAAATGATTTTTGTGAATATTGTACTAATGAAACTTATTAAATTATACTAGGTCTAAATATTCATCTTTGTTTCATTTGAAACAAATGGCATTGAATATTTTGATCTAATATGAGAGCTCGGTCAATTTCCGAGTACAGGTACTTTTAGATGCAAGTTTATTGTTTCCACTTGTTTAATTGATTTACACCAAGAGAGTAATGCAATTAGTATACTGGTACCAGGGTTAACAATATTATATGCACTGTGGAAGTAAAGTATGTTGCACAATATTGTGCTATTCAGTATTGTCCTGTCTTTAATAATATATCTCATGTATCTAAAGATGTATTTAATTTGAGGTGTTTTTTCTTTAAAGCTATGCACTGGATTCTCTCCAAGGAACCAGAGGTTGAGGCACCACCTGTGCCAACAGTTGAAGACCTTATCACATGTCAGGAGTACCTCGAAGCAAAGGAGCCTCTTCCATGGCTGAGACAGCAGCTTGCGGTATCACCTGACAAGGTTATTCATACAGCCTTTCTGACCACTGGCCAAAGAGAAAATGCTGTATGGGCAGCAGTACGGAAACTTCGATTTACTGCCTCTAATTTTGGTCAAATCATAGCAGCTACAAAGCGCAACAGGTAAACTTTACATTTACTTTACTTAAGTACTTTGATATTTGCATCTCAGATTATTTTAGTTAAAAAAACTATTAGTCTATATTGACTTCCTAGAAATCCCTCAAATGTATTATCGTATATAAACATTGCATTAAATACACTTGATGTTAGTTCATGTGATTTAAAGTGTTAAATATATATTCATTGTCCAATTGATAGTACAGTTAATAACCTCATCCATTTTTTTCTCATCAGGTTGACTAATTCGTTGAAGAAAAGGCTTCTAAGTGCCTACAACTTGGAGAAGAGAGCCTCCATCCAGTGGGGGTATAAACCACGAGAGTGTTGCAATAGCAGAATATTGCAAAGCAGGGGACGTCACAGTAGTGCAAACAGGTATCTTGATATATTTGTGCGAGTTATGATACCATTTACATGCAACTATAGATATCGATTTTAGAAGAAAAGAATACTCTTGCTTAAGTTTCATATTAAATTAATTAATTAAATTAAATTAAATTTTCTTATTTTGAAATAAAAGTCAATATCATTATGGAATCTATTATATACGAAGCTGAAACTCTGCTTTAGTACATGTATGTACAATTTGGTCAAATTTATTTAATAATCATTATTTGTATTTATAGGCATATGGCTTCATGAATCTGGAGTTCTTGGTGCCTCTCCCGATGGATTTGTCCAAGGATATCCTAAACTCCAGAAGTTCCATCTTCAAGGAAAAGTAGCTGGATGTATATCACCAGATATCATTGAAGTGAAATACCCCTTTTCTGCTAAAGGGATGGCCATTAAGGATGCCTGTGCCAACTTGAAAGCTTTTTATCTGGGTAAGTAATGGATAAGATTTTAATGACAATGTTTCCTTAAAAGGAGGTACTACATTCTCAGGCAGATGTCTTTAAACATAAATATCAGTTCATTTTTTTTAAAGAATAAATTACCTACCTAAGTTACAATGCAAGTTACCATGTCGACTGTTGAACTGTAGGTCACAAGCTCGAGTCCACCAGGGGTTTTAAGTTTTCCCCCAGATTACTTTTTACTAAAACTGCGTTTTTGACCAATGAAGTATATGTAAATTTAATAGTTTTAAATTTCAAAATATTGTTGTACATATCCACCACATCATTGATATCAAATTCCTTTGGTGTAGTAAGTTTCATCCTGTGTAAGTTCTCATTTTTCTAGGATGTATAATGGTCTAAAATAATAATCATGAAGGAATGCTAGATGTCAGTTTTTCATTTTTTTTTTCCAGAGTGCAATTCTGCAGGAACCCTGAATCTGAAGGAGCGCCATGACTATTGGCATCAAATTCAACTTTACCTTACAGGCACTACTTGCTGTGATTTCGTGGTGTGGACACCAGTGGATATGGCAGTGATTCGAATTCTTCGAGATGAGTTGTGGCAGTCAAACTTGACAAATATGATCGAATTCTATTTCAATGATTTTTTACCATCTGTGTAATAACAAGCTTGAAAGATATTTGTATTTTCTTACATTTCCCATCCACACACAGGTTTTTTTATGTCTTGATATCAAGGACTTGGGCCTTTTCAATTGGGAAATGATAGTGACATTTGCTTGAAATTGGGGAAAACGTTTCATACAAACGAGGTAGAGAAAAAAACTTAAGTGCATGAGGTATGATTGGACTCTTTGTGACTTTCAATTTGGTCAAAGCCTACCTCATTTAAATAAGTAGATGCCAAAATATAAGGTTTACTTAACAATTCTAAAGCAAAATTTGTCATTTGTGGCCTGTGAATGAGTTATGAACAAGGCATACCTGCTTCGATCTATTTTCATTGCTTGGGAAATTTAAAGTAAAGATTATGAAAAATATTTGCTTTTTAGCATTAAAAATAAATGTATGCACCCAGGGGTGCATGAGCCGAGTTGCATGGGATACATTGTTTCAAAGTTTCATTTGATTAGATTGTAAGTTTTTATACGCCCGTCTTAAGACGGGACGTATTATGGTATGGCGTTCATGTCCGTCCGTCTGTTAGCTTTTTCGTGTCCGACCCGTAACTTAAATACTACAAGGCCTAGAATCATCAAACTTTGTCTGTAGATACATCTTGGGTAGAAGGTGTGTCGCACATTAAAACCAGGTCACTGTGACTTTTCATTAAGAAGATATGGCCATATATGGCAAAAACTTGTCCGGCTCATAACTTGAAAACTATTAGACCTAGAATCACCAAAATTGGTTAACTAATGCATCTTAGGTAGAAGGTGTGTCGCATCCTACTTTAAGGTCACTGTGACATTTAATTAAGGTGATATAAAAAAAAATGTTTTAATGGGTACAATTTATACTGTTAACAATATGTGACGGGCGTATCATGTGCCGTGGCGGTGCACTTTATTCGAGTTATCCGGAAACCAATTGTTGATGCCCGCCCGCATCACCAAACCAATAGCCGAGTTGAACTTCGTTGCAACTCGGCTAAAAATGAGACCTTCATCAAGACATGAGATGAAAACTTATAATACAGTATTGAAATTAATTTATGTGTGCAACAAAAAAATCCATGTATAACAAATAAATACATGTATCATATGTTGACAATTTTCTTTACACTAGTAATTATGTTACACATCAAATTGTTCAAATTTACATGCAAGTTGACAGTTCACAACAAGATCTAGATTGGATGCATAGCATCAAATTATCCAAGTCTTTAAAATTCCCAGTCTTATAAACAATTTCCAAGGAACAATTGAAGAATTTAAAATATTACAGTTCATAAATTTCTATAAAGATGGAAAAAGACAAGTGATGTATCAATACAAACCTAATCCCATATACATGTCAGAAAAATATAAGCTGGGGTAAGAGTAAGAAGAATCTTAGATTATTTCAGCAGTAGAGTTCCAGGACACATTAAAAAGGTATACTACATCATCATAATGGTTGACACCCTTTTAAATAAATATCAGCAATATTCGTCTTCATGGGCAAGTGGTTAGAGCATCGCGCTCAAAATCAAAACATCAATCAATCAATCATATTGCTTAAGATTAAATCGCCTAACTGAGTAGCTCAGTAGGTAAATTAAATTTGAAAGTTTTCAATATAAAAATATTGTTGTACATATCCTACACTATATATTCACATAAAATTTCTCTGGTGTAGCATTCCCCCTTAATACATGTATCTGAAATAAATTGCACTACACATTATTAATTTCATATTTGTCTGCAATTTCCTTCAATAGAGGAGACTGTAAATTTACCAATGCCACACAGAGTTGAAACATTTTAGTAGATAGGTGTCTGTATTGTGACGGTATATGGTTTAGAATACTATAGTTCTTGATTCTTTCATTTGCACGCTCAATGTGTATCCTACTTCTCCCAATCTTGTAACAGAGCTGTGCTTCCTCTTTAGTAAAATGGGACTTTGAAGAAAGAAAAGGTGGAATGTTTAACGTAACACCTGAAGGAAGTTTGTCGAAAATGTTAAATCCCTTATCTGCTAGTATCATATCCCCTGCTTTCAACTGATCTAATACACTACAGTGGTCGACAATAGCAGCATCAGAAGTGGATCCAGGATAAAGATCTGAACTATAGACCAAAGCACCATTTGGTGCTACACAAGTGACGGCCTTCACTGTGTGTCGACTTTTGTAGTTGCTATAAGATACTGACTGGTTGTTCATATTGGATGGAGCATCCTGTGTTATTTCTGTTGCATCCATAGCTATTCTTGCAGATGAAAAGTCTTCGAAAGATTTGGGCAGTGATCCTTTACATTTTAACTGGGAAGGTATTCCAACTACATTCAAAATGCCATCAAATAAGATTTCGTGCAGAGCTGCAACAAAGGTGTTAAAAATGTTTGATACTGTAGATTTGCTGATATTAAATCTCTCTGCTAAATCGAGGTCCCTGAGATTAAGACGCAATTTCATCAGAGTTAAGAGAAGTTGATCACAAATACTCAATCCCTGTACCGTCCAACCACTATAATAGTTAAATGGACCCATTCTCTCTAACATAGCCACCAACACGTTAAACACATCCGATGGAAACGATGTATATAGCAGCATCTGAAACAAAATAACAGCAATTTATAATTGTGGAAAGGAATACTATTATTAGGCCAAATAAAAAAAATATGTGTGGTTCCAGCTACCCAACTGTCCCTAGGGGTGCATAATATATACCACTATACTTATAGGGTTTAGACCCAATTTCCTTCAGGTGAAGCTTGACTGTAAGTTCATTCATAGCCAATATATAGATACCGCTAAAATGCTAAACTGTAAACACTTAATACAGGCCATCTAACATCATGCGGACTCTGGTTGAAATATCATTTCCAACTTTCATATTCAAAAACATGCACAGATTTTTTTCTGTACTTATCTATTTATTTGAAATATATATTTATATAAAAGAGTTGCCGAAACTAGAGTGATCCCTACCATTTTGATATATATATATATATATATATATATATATATATATATATCACACCATATACATGTATAAATGGTAAAGAAGTGAAAGTAAAGGAGAATTGTGTTTCCATCTAAAATCTATCATTAATAAAGTCCCTACCTTCCTACCCTATTTTTCAAGGGAGTGTAACAAGAACCACACATATTAATTTATTTCGCTTTACCATCATAAAGAATTTAAACACTTGCATGAAACAAGAAGCCCATGGGCTGAGTCACCTTGGCCCAGCTGTTGTCATTTTTCAAAGTTTTTTCCACCAAAAAATTGCCATATTGTGGTCCTAATCTAATCCCAAAGGGTCATGACATAATCAAACTGAATTCACACATCATGGGGATGTCTCGATACAAATGCATAACTTACATAACATTGTTGTTCTGGGGAAGGTCAAGGTCACATTTAGTTGAAGAAACAAAAAATATTGCCATAGAAATCTATTTACAAAATATGAAAGTTCTTTCTTAAATTCTACAGGAGATATTGAATACTAGTAGTTTGGTTTTCTTAAAAGCAGGTCAAACTCCAAGGTCAAAGTTAAAAGCAAGAAACATGAATCCACTCTATTTCGGGAAGCTTTCATATAAATGTCAACTTTTCTGGCCCAATGGTTCTTGAGATCTTTAAATGACCCACTATATTTGCCTTTTCTTGATTATTTCCCCTTGAATGTAGCATGACCCTTCAATTGAATGAACTTGAATCCCCTTCATCAAGGGATGCTTTGTACAGTGTGATTGAAATAGGTATAATGGTTCTGGAGAAGATGAAAAGTTTATGATCACGAGACGATGGACAATCTTCGATCAGAAAAGCGACAGTGTAATTTTAGTATTGTGGTAAATTTTTCAAGAATTAATGCTGCATTTCTGCAATAGGTTAACACCAATTAGTTCCCTACTGGTCATATTAATTTCACATGGTGACCTGGTGCCAATGTTTTAAGCCACAGTTCAAGGTCAAACAACATTAAATGTACATTCTTTCGAATATTACAACTGTCAATGAATGGGGGGGGGGGGGGGGGGGGGGGGGGGGGGGGGGGGGGGGGGCGACAATAGGGGACATATATTGCTTATGCAATACTCTCAGAATGCTTATTTAAATAATCTTTGTTATATATATGACCAACCTTGTCTGGGTCTTGTATGATGTTGCTGATTGAGAAAGCCTTTTTTCTAAGTTTAACAGATTCTAGTTCTCTCTGAAGATCTTGCACTTTTTTCTCCAATTCAGTGACACTTTCTGTAAATGTAATTATACATATTGAAAATAATATAAGCAACAATCTCAGTAAACCATAATCAGGGTTGTGGTCTATATTTGTATTTTTCTTCTAGGGTTCTGAAATCACCACACTGTTTATATGCGGCTAGTCTAGATCACATTATATGCTTGATATCACCAATGCTTAGCATCTGCTTTACACATGACATGACATATTATGGTTAGTGTAGTATAGGAGAGAGGAGAAAATCTTTGGCTGGACCGGGAATCGAACCCAGGACCCCTGTTAGGTGCTCTAACCACTGAGCTATCCAGGCCGATATCCACAGTCCATATAGCCCTAATTACTACATTTATTATAACATTTTATTGAAAGGGAAAGTTTGGGGGAAGATATGGTCACCATGTGAGCGAGGCGATTTTTGATATATAATCGCCCACAGAAAATATTACTCATATTGGAGAATGGTTATCCACAATCCTGATAAGGAAATCAAAACACTATGTTGCCTGTCATGTACTTGAAATAAATGTACATGTGTTGACTGCTGTACAGACAGATAGATACTATAGCAAAAATGAAATTGAATTCATTTTATAAACCATTTAGTACCTTTGGGTGCATTTGGAAGTGAACCAGCATAACAATGGTCAGTGTTGCTCCCATGTGCTTCAAACTGCGACATTGGTACTTCCATTGCACATGCTCCACCACAGTCATCTGTATGAAACATAAATTGATAATGTTATAATTATAAAATTACAATGTTATTTATTACAGTTTTGTTGATTGATAAAGCTAAATGAGAATTTACACATCAATAAATCCAAAAATGCTATGTAGATTTATACATATGCACCTGAAAGCAATTAACATAATGAGGGGAAACTGTTCAAATTATTTTTGAAATTGATAATACAGGGAACAAATTGGAATTATGAGAATCAGTTTTCAGTTTGTGAGTAAAATGTCCAGGGTTTACGCATTGATAAATTCTTTAAAAAGAATGTTTAATCCTATAATTGTGAAAGAACATGTAATTATTGAAGTGTTAAAGTACATTTCATGAAAAAATCACAACTAAGATTGAAGAAGTTATCTGTTTGATATATACATGATATGTTTACAATGTGAATATAATGATAATGATTTAACAACCTATAGAGACTGTGTGATTATCAACTGCATGTGGATGGTCATGGTTTGGTTCTGCATTGAGGGACCTCTCTGTATCGATATCCATAAGTTTGCATCTGTAAAATTCATTCAAAGTTTTATATTACATTACCTTACCTATATGGACATTTTTATATAAAAACTAGAGATTGTTTTTATGAAAAACAATGTCTCCCGGCAGCACCCCAAATTGGAAGTGCTCTATTAAATGAAACCTTTTCCCCTTTAATGAACTGAATGGTACGGAAAGCAGGAATATAGACATTATGAACTCTGATAAGTCATATTGGAGAAGTGTTCACAAACTATTTTACACCCTCAGATCCACTATAACTTTAAGGAAAACAACTGGATGTCTTCCAGGGGGAGACATAAAAAAATATTCATCGAAACATTAATTAATTACCCCCCCCCCCTCCTTAAATATACATCAATAAACAGGGACAACGAATTGATCAAAATTGTAGACTATGCCACATATAATAAGGGAATGAATTTGAAACCAGTATCTGTATGTGCATTATTCTGTAATTCACCTTTTGGGTTTCAAAACTTCAGGAAAGCAGTCAACATTCTTGCTATATACAAAAATTGTAGGTCCATTTTCCTTTTTACCATCTTTAAAATGGCAACTACAAATTCTGTCATTGCTGTTGTATTCTCTATCTGTTCTCCTGAAAAGTAAAGGATATTACACAAGCTGAAGACATTTTAATTTTAAATACAGCTGGTATACATATCGTTGGGTTAAACAGCTGTTAAAGGTACACGTTTGCAACATGCCCTGCAGTGCAAGATATTGTTTGATATAAAAAAGGAATCACTGTATTTTAGTGCAGTATAGGCAATACTTTATAGTATATAACTTTTTTATTACATGAAATTATTACTGTAAGTGTTTGTATAGGACACAAGTTGTCACAACGGTGATATGATTACCATTAATACTCGGTCATCGACAGCTTTTCACCATTTCATTATTAAGATAATTTATTTTTTATTTAATTTACCTGCATCTATCAATCCATTTCTTCCTCTTCTTGGCATCAGTGGGGAATCTAAACAGACTGCAAGTACGTTTAGACCCTGTCATATGGGTACAGCCGAAAGCAAAACAAAGCGGCATCTTCGCCTACTGCCCGGAAGTAGTAAATCGAAAGTGAAAGTAAACGAGACTTTCCGACCCTATGGGTAGGGGCGATAGCGTGTTTATTGTCAGCCGAGAAAACTACCCCCGGTCCTGCCTTTGTTCTTCGTTTGTTGTTGATTGATACGGTTTTAGTCATTATTTCTTTGTCGTTTTAATGAATGGTCGAAAGATTTCAAAATATAATTCTACCCTCTTTTCCGCAGTTGGTTTTAAATAGATATTGTCGTCGGTTTTTGAGTAATGCACTTCTGGTGCATGCCGTAAATCGTTAATTGTTTATAGAGTAATACAGTAATTACTATTGATAAAAATATTCATGATATAAACTATATTCAGAAGTAAAATTTTAATAACAAAAGAGTCTCCTTTTTTTTTATTTCGTTGTGCATACGTAAGACAGTTTGATTCATCCCATATGCGCGGAAGGTTGTAAAAACACGGACAATTACGGAATCCCAGAAATTATACATAAAACACGGAAGAATCACGGACAGATTTTTTAAAGTCACGGATTCACCATCGTCGCAAACCACAGGTTATTGTTTCATTCTATTTGTGAAATAGAATGAAACAATAAACCGTGGTTTGCGACGATGCGGATTTACAGACACAAAAGTCATGGAAATTCTATAAATCGACTTTATTGAAGAATTGATATAAAATATGGATTAAAACAAGATGTATTACTTGTATAATGAAAGAATTATACAGTCTCAAGTTCAGTTCGTAAATTTCGCATGTTCATAATGTGATGAAACAATTGCAGCGACGTCACAATGCACGGAGACTGTAAATAGCGATGTGCGCGGCTTTCTGCGCAGAAGTGCAAAATTTCGAATTAGGTCTGTCGTCCTTAAGTTTCCACCATTTACAAGGTATTGATTCCTCCTCACAAATCATAAATCCTCAAAAGTCAATCCTTCAAAGTCATCACAAATCATTGATTTAATCCTCAAAAGTTAATCATTCAAAGTCATCACAAATCATTGATTTAATCCTCAAAAGTTAATCATTCAAAGTCATCACAAATCATTGATCCCCTATGCACGTCATAGATTTACACCTATACACGTCATTGATTTACACCTATACACGTCATAGATGTACACCTATACACGTCATTGATTTACACCTATACACGTCATTGATTTACACCTATACACGTCATAGATTTACACCTATACACGTCATTGATTTACACCTATACACGTCATTGATTTACACCTATACACATCATTGATTTACCCCTATACACGCCACTGAAGTACCACCCAACATGTCATTTGCAGATTGAGGCAGGTAAACTGCAGCCTACAAAACTGATGATCGATCCCGATCAATAAAGACATAACTCATATAGTATGTATAGAACTTCAATCCCGATCAATAAATAATCATATACAGAATTACACGGTATAAAACCCAGCGTGACACATTGATAGTCACATTATTGGGTGATACCTGTCTGGTGGTTGGACTCTCGCGGTTTTACGTGCGGGCATTAACGCCTACAACAGGTTGGTAGATTTATCTCGCTGCAAATTAATATCTAGATGTCGTATCTAAAATTTAACTTTTCCAATAGGATTTGAGTTTCATTGAAGACAAATGAATGATGTCTTTTCATGTTTTTGTACTGGAGGTGTCTCTCAACTCTCAACAATGTAATTTCTTTTTTAATATTTTATGATTGATGTATGCTTAATCTAGGCAAAATGTCATTCAAACTCTGGATATCTCTATTGAGATGCGCTTTTCGTTATTCCGCCAAAATAAATAAATACAAAAAATAGTGACAAACTGTTACCATATCATTACCATTTATTATTATTACTACTTTCTTTTTTATTGATTCTAAATAGACAACTTGTACAATTTCAATTGATATCAAGAGTTTGACCGGTCAAGGGGGGGGGGGGGGGTCTCCTCTTGGGCATCTGATTCCAACCAGGGACCCGTGTTAGCTCTATGTTAATTTCTGTGTTTTATGTGTATATGTTTTAGATATAATTTGTTTTGCTCTCTCTCTCTCTCTCTCTCTCTCTCTCTCTCTCTCTCTCTCTCTCTCTCTCTCTCTCTCTCTCTCTCTCTCTCTCATCTTTCCACCGGTTCACCTCCAGAAAAATACAATTACACTGATAAGAAAACCTTTCATATTCTGATGCAAAAATCGCAAGGTCACGGAATAATTATACTGATTCTAATTAATAAATTAATAAGTTTAAGTCGTGTCATTGCACGTGCGGCGTGGCGTACTCTGGGAGACAGACCGTACCAGGAAATATTGATTAAACAGACAAATTAAGAAAACATACTTAGAGTGATAGTTACGCATTTTTCCTTGAATTTTATGATATTTGTGTGAATCACGTGACAAACACAACAACTTGAGGGGTGATCCATGAAGCATAAGTAAATTGCAAAAACATCTAATGTATTTATTGATTAATTAATTTTTATTTCATTCCGAATAATAACGAGGAATATTATACACTTAGTCACGTGATGCGCGGACATTCACCGAGGTACAACTGTAGTCTAACACGGCGGGAAACATCCGGGTACCATCAGTTTATGAATGGATACTGAAGCAGGGTACGAGCTTGGTAGTGTATTCCTCACTCAGTGCGGGCTCAGTGATCCGTTTTGATGTTGAAACTTTATTCATTTTATGTCAAATCAAGCGATTATTTGGAAATGAATGCGTGCAACAGCTGCGCAATATCCCAGATGCACGGAATATATAAATGTCCCCTTCACATTGTAACAATCAATGTCAGCGGCAACAATCAATGTTAGTGAGACGCTTTGTGATTGATAACAGTGAACTAGAAACAAAAGATGCGTATTGTGAAAGCTCATCATCGTAACCCACTATCGGAACCTCTCGCGACTTGTACTGAGACAGTAGTATCTACCCGAGGTATATCCAAAGTTGTCAAGGGCGGATCCAAAGGGGGGTCCGGACCCCCCCCCCCCCTTTTTTTTTGCGGACCAAAAAGTTTAAGATTTATTCAACATTCTTTGAGTCAAAATGATGTGAAGATGTATACTTTAATATAATTGCATCATTCAAATATATGAACACCAGTGTATCAGTTGATTCTAGGATATTTCTTAAAAAGTGTATGTAACATAAAAGGAAGCGAAAAAGAAGTGTCGAGAAATGCTTGGAATGCAGGATTTTGCATCATTTACCCCAGGGCTTCTGGAAGCCTAGGCGGCCCCCAGACCCACATCTCTGGTCTCTTGGAAGTAATCTTTAAATCAACTTTTTTTTAAAATTTCAATTCAGTTCGATATATCAGACCTGAGTATGGGGATTAGAATGACTGGAAAACTAGTAGTAGATGAACTAAACATTTTCATGTGGAAATACTATCTTAAGATATCCCCTATGATGTTATGTACACAGGTGAAGGGTCTAAATGGAGTAGGGGTGGAGGTTGTGAAAAGCACCTACTGTAAAAGATCAAATGCTAGACCCCCCCCCCCCCCTTTCACAAATTTCTTGATCCGCCTATGGGCGTAGAGTCGGAACTACACTGACGTACCTTCTCTGCCCTTTTCCTCAACACGGTTAACCTTGTCTGAAAGCAAGGTCACTTTGGTAGCGATACGGAATCTATAGATCCATGAACACAGTGCGCAGGTGTAACAACAGGTCAGCTAACAATGGACAGGTATAACAACACGTCAGCTAACAATGGACAGGTGTAACAACAGGTCAGCTAACAATGCGCAGGTGTAGCAACAGGTCAGCTAACAATGGAGCACGTTTTGGTTTTCAGACTGGGGGTATGGCCGATGCTGATATCATGCCTAAACGTCTAATATTAGCGTGTATCTGGAGGCTTTGATCCGGGGCCTATTGTGTACACTTTGATGTTACACGCTCAACCTGCCTATAGAATCAACGAATATTCCGCTAATATTCTATCTTTAATTATTCAATGATTCTTGCCCCGGATGAGGTAAAATATCTCTTCATTGAGCAGAGAGTGAAGAACGATTTAATCATACAACCGGCTATTCTTGGGTGGGGGTGGGGGTGGGTGGGCATAATTTATAATGTATGCAGAAATGGAATTACGCGGTCTCTCCGTACAGGTTAATTAGCACAGAAACATTTTTTTAACATGCAAATTTAATTAACAGTAGCAGAGTCACGAGGCGAATTCTAGACATGTCAAGGTGATTCAATGTAAAATTACTGTTTTGGTTCTGTCGAAAAGTAACACCCTACACCCCCCCCCCCTCCCCTCAAAGAAACCCAAAGAAAAACAAACGAAGCTTTCAAAAATGTTCACTTACGACGCAACGATGAAGTTGATCATTTTAAAAGTGTAACGGGAGTATATACGATCATACGTTCTCTGTAATTACAGGCACCTACTGCCAGTAAAGTCAATTTGCATATGTATGAAATCACCAGTCAGAAAATTGACACTTAATAACAAAAAACCGCTTGTCTACGAACTAAGATCGTGTCATGACCATTAATTAAATTCGGAACCTTTAATGCAGAAGTGTTCCGAATGTGACCTATACATGCCGTACTAATTAAAAGCTGAGTAATGTATACAGTAATTAACAACCTTTGACGTGGAAATGAAAACATCATAGTTTACTTTGACAGTGGAAAGGACGGTGATAAAACCGCACTGCTGCGTCGACTAGAGGAGAGAAAGAGAAACCGATAGTTACACTCTCCTGTTTTGGAGGTACCAAAAGTCTACCTGTTTCCGAATATTCAAAGTTTTGTTTTTCAATAGGACGACGAACATTCTGTGAGGAACACTCTGCAAATGACCCCCGTGTGAATTATCATAAAGAAAGAAAAAACCCGTCCATTATAGGAGTCCAATGTCCCGCCAGTTCTTCCTCTGAATCCGTCACTTCCTGTCCCAGTAGAAACAGTGGACAATAATGTGGTTACCTGTCTTTGTGATGATTTTTTCTTTAATAGGTAAGTACGCTATAATGACCTAGTTTGCCAATACAACCTATCATTGGGTCAAATGCTGTCTGACGTGTTCCATAGTCATTGTTAAGCCGTTGTTGGCACACTTATTTTAACTACTGATCATTCCGTTTACTTGATCAAGATATAGGGCTCACGGCGGGTGTGACCGGTCGACAGGGTATACTTACTCCTCCTAGGCACCTGATCCCACTTCTGGTATTTCCAAGGGCCCGTGTTTGCCCAACTATCTATATTGTATTGCTTATAGGATTTATGAGATTGATCACTGTTCGTGTCTTCACCTTTCATGCTAACGTTATTTTCTCTATGTCAAATATTTGCAACGGCTGGCGTGTGTACTAGCTTACAGCCCATTGTTGTTCTTCCTTTAATAATTAGATTTATATTTACCTTATAATCAAATGTTACACACCCAAGAATTAAATGTTGTTGTTAACAAGTTAATATTGCATGTGTCTCCAAAATGAATGTCGCTATTTACTCAAAATCAAATTATACTGCGTACATCAAGAATTAAATGCCGTTCTTACATTGAAATTAAATAATGCGTTGTATCTAAGGATCTAATAATGTAGTAAACTCAGAATTAAATGTTGTTCTGTATCCACGAATGCAATAATGTATTAAACCCAGAATTAAATGTTGCTCTGTATCTACGAATGCAATAATGTATTAAACCCAGAATTAAATGTTGCTCTGTATCCAGGAATGCAATAATGTATTAAACCCAGAATTAAATGTTGCTCTGTATCCACGAATCCAATAATGTATTAAACTCAGAATTTAATGTTTCTCCGTATAGATAAAAAAATTAAATGCAGGCATGCACCTCAAGATTGAAATATGACCCCTTACCTCAAGAATCAATATTGTCCTTTACCCCAATACTTAGTGTTGTTTTATTCAAGACTCAAATACTGTCCGTTATCCTAAAATCAAGTTTTTCTTATCCATTTTTTTTTTAAATCCTAGAATCAAATGTAATTGTATTCAATAATGAAATGCTGTTTTTATACAAGAATCAAATGTTGTTTTATCCAATAAATAAATAGGTTTTTCAATCCAAGAATGAAATGGTTTTATCCAATAATCAAATGTTGTTTTTACCCCAAATTAAAACGTCTTACCTAAAACGTAGATGCCGTTATCCATGAATTAAATGATGTTTGGTTCATCAACAATATAATTTCTACACCACAACTAAAATTAAATTAATTCAATGTTTTCTTTTAACCCATGAATTAGAGGTTGTTTATTTTAACCGTTAATTTGCATGGGTAATAAATGCCGGTAAATTGTACAAGCAATTAATACAGGTAATTTGTACAGGTAATTATTACAGATAATTACTACAGGTAATTTGTACAGACAATTTTTACAGGGTTATCTACACAGGTAATTACTACAAGAAATTTGTACAGGTAATTTGTACAGGTAATTACTACAGTTAATTGCTACAGGTAATTATTACGGTCCTTATGAGTTCGTTCTCATGTACTTAGTAAACTGGAAGGCGAAATTAAAAGAAAGTAGTTTTCTTTAAAGTTCAATATAAAAGCTAGCTGCCGTACCTAAAACTGCCATCACGCCAACGTTTAGAAAGAAGAGCGTGCCTTGAGACTCCCGCACGACATTTGTAAATCGATATAAGAGTTTAATCAGGTATAGCCCCAGGGTATAATTGTTTACAAGTAGCTAGGGCCCGGCACTGAACTCTGTACGAAATGTCTGAATCGCTAAGATGTATCTCATCGCCATGGGTCATGTTCAGTTTGTGCCTAATCCGTCTGGAATTATAATTCATACTTTAATTTTATTCTATACTATAAGTTTATTTCATACTATAGGCCCTAAATTTATTTTTATACTTGTCAATGATCAATTAAAATAGTGGAATTCTTTGTCTGTGTATGGTGTATATTGGGTCCATTTATTGGGATGGGCGTGTCGTTTCTACACACCCCTCCTAAGTTGAATGAAATATTTGTAAACAATGCAACAAATTGTGTCGACCAACTTACTACTCCCCCCCCACCACCAAAAAAAAAAGAAAAGAAAAAACCAAACCAAAAAAAAAAACACGTTACCTGAATCAGAAGAGGGGGAATCAATTCTTTAAAAAAAAAGAAGAAAAAAAAAAAAAAAAAAACCGTTGCGTGCATTTCGGTGGAAGGAAACCAACTTTATCAAATCTAAAATAAAAAAAAAGAAGCCAACAACCCCAGTAAGATGAATGAGGGAAGGGGACGTGAATAGCACGGCGCGCTTTATAGACGAGCTTAATGGGGAATATATGCACATGTCTGCAATCATCTCTGCGGGTCAATAATATAAATATTTCCTGTCCCGTGTGTTTAACTACTCAGGGATTGTCAAACAAGACATTACCTGGCGATCTACATACCGTCGTTACATCTCCTAAGGGTTCCGTTCATCTCACGATATAGATGTTTAGGGCGCGTGCTCTCCGTAAAACGACTGGATATTTAAACTTCATGTAGTGTTTTATTACTGGCATAGGGAGGCAGCTATTTAAGATGAGAACAGCGTCCTATCTGTTGTAGTTTTAGGAGAAAGACAGGCCCAGGGAATTTCATTTGATCGATTTTAATTGAAATATATATATATATTTTTAATAATCGATGCTGAACCTTGTTCAGAGTCTTATTCGTGAAGATCCGTGCCTGTAAGATATAAGGAATAATCAAATACCCGGGACTTCTTCGTTAAGATCCGCGCCTGTATGATATTACAAATACATATGTATTCAAATACCCAGGGTTTATATCCGTTAAGATCCGCGCCTGTACTTTTATGACATAATAAACATTTAAATTTCCACGGGCTTATTCGTTACGATCCGCGCCTGTATGACGTAGTAATTATTCAAACGCCTGGGGGGGGATTATCCGTTAAGATCCGCGCCTTTATAACATAATGATTATCTGTCTGTTGATATCCGCTCCTGTAATATGACAGATCCTTTGACAGTACGATATATAAAACAAAGTCTTAATCTCACAAGTGTTGATACATTAATGTATGATATGTTTGAAGTAGGTAAAATAGGACAAGCTAGCATTTTCAGCGGAAACAAGGGGTGCTGCTAAAACGGAACGGACAATACAGTTTGTAATGATGTTATGAGGACGTCAGTATTTTGCATAATCTTATTGTTATGAACAAGGGAAGCAGAAATTACAAAGAGAACGGGTAGTCATCCTCAGAATCTCACGTTTCATATACTTCATACTAATGCACATGTATTTACACTGTATCGCTGTAAGCACGTGCTTACAAATATTTTTTGGCATTTTTTAAAAACCATTTATGCTATTTTTCCATAACAAATCCTGACAACGCTTTGTGTTTGTACCGGGACATTTCCTGAAGGGTCCCAAACTTGTTCCTATACACTCTACAAAATAAATTAAGAGCACGGTCTAATAATATACACTCTACAAAATAAATTAAGAGCACGGTCTAATAATATACACTCTACAAAATAAATTAAGAGCACGGTCTAATAATATACACTCTACAAAATAAATTAAGAGCACGGTCTAATAATATACACTCTACAAAATAAATTAAGAGCACGGTCTAATAATTTACACTCTACAAAATAAATTAAGAGCACGGTCTAATAATATACACTCTACAAAATAAATTAAGAGCACGGTCTAATAATTTACACTCTACAAAATAAATTAAGAGCACGGTCTAATAATATACACTCTACAAAATAAATTAAGAGCACGGTCTAATAATTTACACTCTACAAAATAAATTAAGAGCACGGTCTAATAATATACACTCTACAAAATAAATTAAGAGCACGGTCTAATAATATACACTCTACAAAATAAATTAAGAGCACGGTCTAATAATTTACACTCTACAAAATAAATTAAGAGCACGGTCTAATAATATACACTCTACAAAATAAATTAAGAGCACGGTCTAATAATATACACTCTACAAAATAAATTAAGAGCACGGTCTAATAATTTACACTCTACAAAATAAATTAAGAGCACGGTCTAATAATTTACACTCTACAAAATAAATTAAGAGCACGGTCTAATAATTTACACTCTACAAAATAAATTAAGAGCACGGTCTAATAATTTACACTCTACACAATAAATTAAGAGCACGGTCTAATAATTTACACTCTACAAAATAGATTAAGAGCACGGTCTAATAATTTGAATCCTGACCAGGCAATAGACACCTCAGATGGAAACCGTAAAATACAACTTTTTGACTGCTTACATTCATTTAATCCTTAGGTACGCCACTGACCTATGATAAAAAAAAATATTAAGCAAGCGTCTGTTATCATCACCAGCTATTCCAGGCTTTGTCATTGTCTGACACCCAACCCCTTCCGACTGCGACAGTATGTTGTTAAATTCATAAATTAGAGGGGAAAAAAATGAAATTAATATACTGAAAAGAGCCTATCCAATGAACAAGAGGTTTTCAACCCCCTGACACATTGAAAAAAAAAGATTAAAGATAAATATCTCAACAATTTCCCCCCAAGCCTTGCCTTTTGAAGTCGAACTTGCTTTTAATCGAACTATATAATACCGAGCGAAGCTCGGACGGGCCGAAGGACCGTCCGCGAAGCAAGGCTCTAAAGGTAACACGTATGTGAAAGAAAAAAGTCAAAATCAGCAAAAGAAAAAGAGACAATCTCTATATACGTTCACTGAAATTTTCGTGATCCATATGGGCGCCGCCATTTATTTTTTCATTACCTGCTTCAACAGTTATTCGTGTTTTATTTTGAATGCCAATAATAGAAGACTCTGACGTGCAATTCGTAATTTAAACACTCAGTTAGTTTAAAGTGAATAGTATAATTATCAATGTAACAGGTTTTAGCAAATAATTACATATAAAACCGTAATACGACTAAATAGATGAACGAGTTCATGAGTTTTTTTAAATAAGAATATACGATAAAATTACGGTTACATTTTTACCATTTTGAATTTATTGGTTAATTTTATTTAGTTTTATAAGGGCCTTTTTCATTGCATACGGAATGTATTATTGTTGTTTATAATTGTTTGCTTTGGCAAAGAGAAAAAAGTCGAGGCTAAATGTGACGTCACCATGCACAGTTTACGTCGCCTTGCGTTTTATTTCCCGCGTTCAATGAATAGGCGGATCCTGTAAAACTGTTGTCCCCATATAAACCCCTTTGATATTGAGATGTTACTGGGTTTTTAGCGCAAGGAAAATTTCATTAAAAATATATATTTTTAAATGAATCATAACCTACCATACTTAACGGAATTATGATTACCACTTGGGACACTCCAATGACCATCACATGGTTCGCTCGGTCCAACGGTCACACCGTATACATATTATTTTAAAGATAAAGTAAATTGATTTAGGTTGTACCCCTGCTATACTATTCATTTATTATCACATCATATTTTAAAGCAAACAGGTACTAGGCCCGGTGCGTATAAAATGTTTGTCTGATTTAGGATCAATTTACGTAAAGTGAAAGTTCCCGCATTTACCGGTATCCTGAGGAGGCGGGTTGAACCCGAACAGATACAGCGAAAGAGAAAATATTGAACCCGAACAGATACAGCGGGAAAAGAACATTGAACCCGAACAGATACAACGGGAAAAGAACATTGAACCCGAACAGATACAACGGGAAAAGAATATTGAACCAATGAAAACTAAAGTGAAGTTTATGAGCCCGTAGTAAGAGGAATTTAAAACAGATTTATTTCACGATGATACACAATACCACAACTCCTAATATAATATATGAAATAGCTGAATTGCTGACAGAGAATATCATTGTGTGAATGAAATTATTAGGCCATATTATTGCTATTGTGAAACTTATACGGTACCAGTTTTGATGCATCAGATGCGCATTTCGACAAAAAATGTCTCTTCAGTGATGCTCAACCGAAATGTTTGAAATCCGAAATAACAATGAAGGTTTAGAGCTATTTTAGGGGAAAACAGTGTGCCAAAAAAAGTGGAGCCAAATTCGTCTAAGGATAAGAGCTATGCACGAGGGAGATAATCCTTAATTTTGAAATGAATTTCTAAATTTTACAACAACAATTAAACATACATCCGTATTTTCAAGCTAGTAACGAAGTACTTAGCTACTGGGCTGTATAGACCCTCAGGGACTAACAGTCCATTAGCAGAGGCCTCGACCCAGGGGTCATAATGTAAAACTTATACGGTACCAAGTTTGATGCACCAGATCTAATTAATGATATACAAGTGTTTACTTTGTTAATAAATCTAATCTAATTAATGGCATACAAGTATTTACTTTATAAATAAATCTAATCTAATTAATGATATACAAGTATTTACTTTGTAAATGAATCTAATTAATAATATATAAGTATTGACTTTATTAATAAATGTCAGAGGTCCTCGCATATTTAGCATTGGAATGTTGCGGCCACGAATGTTCTGTTATTTGTTTATCTTGTAATAAGATCAGGATTTCTCGTTGTTATTTACTTATATATTTATACCACACTCCCTGTTGTAACGACACACAATGTATTATGTGTAAGCACATGTGCGGTGATGACGTGTAAACACGTGTGCGGTGATGACCTGTAAACATATGTGCGGTGATGACGTGTAAACACATGTGCGGTGATGACGTGTAAACACATGTGCGGTGATGACGTGTAAACATGTGTGCGGTGATGACGTTTTACCTCGAGAGGAGGTATAAATCCTGTGTGTTCTTTCAATTATCTACCCATAGGTGTCTCTGCTCTCGCTAACACCCCTGTCAATGCAGGAATTTCAAAATTCTTGTAAAACGCGTTGTAAAGTTTTATACATAGCCTACAGGCAATCGGTTTATGGTGTAAACGTTTAAGATTGTATTGTTTTACCGCCTGTACACGGTTTTTCTTTTTAATTAAAAATTTATTTTAATTTAAAATTTCGATTTTGATTGAATAAAGCTTATTTCCCCGATTATATGATGTCCTCTCAGCTTCTATAATCATTCTAATCATTGAATTCCGCACCGTTCCGCGTTTTAGCCACACTTCCGTTTTAGCCACACGTCCGTTTTAGCCATTCTGTTTTAGCCACACTTCCGTTTTAGCCACACTTCCCACGCATGTCTGTCTTTCTGTCTGTAGGTGTTCACGGAAATGAACCAATGTTCTTAACATTATCGAAATGTAACTTTGAATATTTGCTTTTTAGTGCTTTTGAGAAAAGAAATTACGATCAAAAAGTTGTGAATATCGAATTGATTTGATTTCCTTAGGGTTAGGGTTAACCCTGACAATCAATAATCCAACAAGAACCATGCTTTGATGCGCGATACAGATTGTTCCAAAAGCAGTGCTCGGAATTTGAACACAGGAATCATTAATTATCGAAACAATGATATGGATTCTCAATTAATTTAACAAAGAGTACATCGTGCAGACCTCCCTCTCCTCTTCTGCATTTTACAAAGAGTACAGGGTGCAGACCCCCCCCCCCCCCCGCCCCTCCTCTTCTGCATTTGACAAAATGGTAGTGTGTTTTCGGCCTCCCTCTCCAACTTGATTTTAAATTTTCAACATGATTGCTTAAGTAACTTTGTTTTTTCCATTGTATTTTAATCTATATAGATGGTATTTCCGGTTACTGTCGCGAGGGCTTTGCGCAGGTGGACAAATGGTGTTTTTCATTCAACCTTCAACCAATTGGAATGCTTGACACATCGAGGGAATGTCAACGACAAGGGGCGGGGCTTGTAAACCTGGACTCAGCCGAAAAAGAAAGGGCACTGACTCAGTTCATAGAAGGTAAGTTGTGAAAATTAGCCTTTAATCTTAAAAGGTATGACGAAAGTTCCCTTTTATAAAACCCTATCCCCCCCTTTTTTTATATGTGCCTAATGGACAAGCTGACATGTGATATTTTATATTCAACAGGTACCAACTTCACACATTATCTTAATACACAATCTGCGGGTCACAGTTCTTGTTTTTATGATTCACCCTCCATGATTCACCCCCCATGATTCACCCTCCATGATTTGCCCCTGTGATCCACCCCTCTTTATAATCCACCTCTATAATTCCCCTCTGTAATACCCCCACCCTTTATGAATGATGAAACTTCTATATTATCCACACGGAGTGTATATCATCTTATTTCTCAAATTATACGCATACGGATAACGCATCGTTAACTGAATTTGAATTTCTATTTGTGTAGGGCGCGGTGACTGGTCAGCTAGGACAATAAACACTATTTTTATTTGAATTTCTATTTGTGTAAGGCGCGGTGACTGGTCAGCTAGGACAATAAATACTATTTTTATTTGAATTTCTATTTGTGTAAGGCGCGGTGACTGGTCAGCTAGGACAATAAACACTATTTTTATTTGAATTTCTATTTGTGTAAGGCGCGGTGACTGGTCAGCAAGGACAATAAACACTATTTTTATTTGAATTTCTATTTGTGTAAGGCGCGGTGACTGGTCAGCTAGGACAATAAACACTATTTTTATTTGAATTTCTATTTGTGTAAGGCGCGGTGACTGGTCAGCTAGGACAATAAACACTATTTTTATTTGAATTTCTATTTGTGTAAGGCGCGGTGACTGGTCAGCAAGGACAATAAACACTATTTTTATTTGAATTTCTATTTGTGTAAGGCGCGGTGACTGGTCAGCAAGGACAATAAACACTATTTTTATTTGAATTTCTATTTGTGTAAGGCGCGGTGACTGGTCAGCTAGGACAATAAACACTATTTTTATTTGAATTTCTATTTGTGTAAGGCACGGTGACTGGTCAGCTAGGACAATAAACACTATTTTTATTTGAATTTCTATTTGTGTAAGGCGCGGTGACTGGTCAGCAAGGACAATAAACACTATTTTTATTTGAATTTCTATTTGTGTAAGGCGCGGTGACTGGTCAGCAAGGACAATAAACACTATTTTTATTTGAATTTCTATTTGTGTAAGGCGCGGTGACTGGTCAGCTAGGACAATAAACACTATTTTTATTTGAATTTCTATTTGTGTAAGGCGCGGTGACTGGTCAGCTAGGACAATAAACACTATTTTTATTTGAATTTCTATTTGTGTAAGGCACGGTGACTGGTCAGCTAGGACAATAAACACTATTTTATTTGAATTTCTATTTGTGTAAGGCGCGGTGACTGGTCAGCAAGGACAATAAACACTATTTTTATTTGAATTTCTATTTGTGTAAGGCGCGGTGACTGGTCAGCTAGGACAATAAACACTATTTTTATTTTAATTTCTATTTGTGTAAGGCACGGTGACTGGTCAGCTAGGACAATAAACACTATTTTTATTTGAATTTCTATTTGTGTAAGGCACGGTGACTGGTCAGCAAGGACAATAAACACTATTTTTATTTGAATTTCTATTTGTGTAAGGCACGGTGACTGGTCAGCTAGGACAATAAACACTATTTTTATTCTATGATGGGATCAAATAATTGATTCTTTTTGAAATCAATACAAAATTAAGATGCTAATCTTGTTTTCCAGATATGAATTTCTTCGGCATTAACCAGGACAGAAGCGTGAGTTGACTAGTCTTTCGTGTTGATTTATATCGGTGCTAGAATATTACCTTTCTTTTTAATGCTGATTTTATCGGTACTAGAATATTCCCTATGTGTTTGTTAATTTATGTCGGTGCTAGAGTATTTCCTTTGTTTTTGTTGATTTATGTCGGTACTAGAGTATTTCCTTTGTTTTTGTTGATTTATATCGGTGCTAGAGTATTTCCTTTGTTTTTAATGTTGATTTATATCGGTGCTAGAGTATTTCCTTTGTTTTTGTTGATTTATATCGGTGCTAGAGTATTTCCTTTGTTTTTGTTGATTTATATCGGTGCTAGAGTATTTCCTTTGTTTTTAATGTTGATTTATGTCGGTGCTAGAGTATTTCCTTTGTTTTTGTTGATTTATATCGGTGCTAGAGTATTTCCTTTGTTTTTGTTGATTTATGTCGGTGCTAGAGTATTTCCTTTGTTTTTAATGTTGATTTATATCGGTGCTAGAGTATTTCCTTTGTTTTTGTTGATTTATGTCGGTACTAGAGTACATGTATTCCCTTTGTTTTTAATGTGGATTTTATCGGTACTAAAGTATTTCCTTAGGGCGTTGCCCTCGGGGAATATGATTTTTCTTGTGCGAATAAATATTTATATCTCCCTCACGGTCATGCAATAAATGTATATTGTCACCCCCCCCCCCCCCCCCCACTAAAACAATAAAATGCATTGTCCTCCCTAGCTTCATGTGTCCCTTTCCGACCCAAACACAAAATGAGAATTAGAAATTGGACATCATACCGAAGTGAATTTCTACTCTCCACCTAACCAATAAGAACCTCAGAACATTTGACATAATTGTGAACCCCAGAAATGCACTCAATGCAACAGATAGGGGAAACGAAAAAGGGGTCCCGGGTTCGAAAACCGGTCTAGTCCTTTGTTTTCCCCCCTTCCTGTTATAACTGATACATAGTCACAATGTATTTCAAGCGTCATAACAAAAGTAAACATAGCATTAATAACAGGCAATTAATTAAACATATTTAATGAGTTATTTTTGTCTCAGATCGTTAGCGACTGAAATAGATGAACTCCTCCATTAATAATAGAAACACTGATATACAGTGATCGTTTGTGGTGGTAGCTGATCGTTAGCGTCCGAACAATGCATGCTTGTGGTGTTGCAATGACGGATCCATCCAGGAAAAAAACCCAATGAACTTTAGCTGTCATAGAATTAGATTAACGTTCGGCGGTCAAGGATAGAACTGCACACAATGGCAATGTCCGAAAAATGGTTAATGACTGGTCACTGCTTCACCATGGCCTTCCAGTCACGAAGCGAACCAATCATCGACTGGCCGCCATTTTCCCAACAGTCCGCCATATTTCCCTGATTTGATTCCATCGCAGCCCCGATATAATTTTGTTACATATATAATTCTATATGATGTCATCTTGATAAAGAACAACGCGTTTAATCCAACTTTCTTGAGACCAAAATATCACAAGATAGTGTTTTCAACAAACAGACAGAGGGTGATATTTTTTACATGACAACGATGAGAAAATCAATCTGTATTATTCATATTTGTGTTTATGCAAACTTGATATTGTGTACGGTCGGAGAAATGCAACAGACTATTTGCGGTCGTTTTTTGACGCTTACGTGAACATATTTCTTGTTTCAGCTGCGACCTTTCTTTGACTCTGGCGTCAATATGTGTCTTTATCAGCTGCGGCCGTTCTTGGACGCTGGCGTCAATATGTTTGTTATTTTACCTGTGGCCGGTTTTGGACGCTGGCGTCAATATGTTTGTTATTTTACCTGTGGCCGGTTTTGGACGCTGACGTCAATATGTTTGTTATTTTACCTGTGGCCGGTTTTGGACGCTGGCGTCAATATGTTTGTTATTTTACCTGTGGCCGGTTTTAGACGCTGGCGTCAATATGTTTGTTGTCTCAGCTGCAGTCGTTCTTTAACGCTGGCGCAATTTTTTTTCCTGTATCAGGTTTGGCCGTTCTTTAACGCTGGCGTCATTTTTTTCCTGTATCAGGTTTGGCCGTTCTTTAACGCTAGCGTCCATATGTTTCTTATATCAGCTTGATGCTTAACAGTATTGAATTATTTAATACATTTTCATTAAATTATTTCATCATCAATTCGAGAAAGAAGCAAAGCAGATGACACTTCCTGCTATAAAATCAATTAGGATTCGAATCAATGGTTACTTAGTTAAACAATATTTGTAAAAAAAAATTGTTGTTAAATGATAGAAAAGTTCCCAAACTTATCTTCTTTTTTCCAGGATCTACAGAGGTCGCTCCAGGAATTGGTTAACACAGACAACGATGCCGCGGCCTGTGAGTATCACTGTTATAGACAAAATACAGTAACATAACCTCTAATAATACCGAATAACAACGGAAGAACAGCTTCTAAATCTGAATATCTGGACACTTCATTGAATAAATATATGAAATAGGACATTGTTGTCTTACAATAGTAGGGGGTCATCTCTCCTACGAACCACCATCTCTGTGTGTTTCATGAAGTTCAGTGTGAATCCAGTCCTTCTTTTTACAGTCTGTGACGATTATCTAAAGTACAGAGAGAAATCCAAATCATACACGTTCATTCCAAACACCAAGGTGAGTCTAATTGTAACTCTCAAACGCGAAGTTGAGTCTGATTATAACTCTCAAACACCAAGATGAATCTGAGTGTAACTCTCAAATGTCAAGGTTAGTCTGTTTGCAACTCTCAAACGCTAAATTAGTACCGTATGTAACTCGCAAAGGCCAAAATGAGTCTCATTGTAACTTCAATCACCTAGGTGAGTCTCATTGTAACTCTCAATCATCTAGGTGAATCTGATTGTAACTCTCAATCATCTAGGTGAGTCTCATTGTAACTCTCAATCACCTAGGTGAGTCTCATTGTAACTCTCAATCATCTAGGTGAATCTGATTGTAACTCTCAATCATCTAGGTGAATCTGATTGTAACTCTCAATCATCTAGGTGAGTCTGATTGTACATGTAACTCTCAATCATCTAGGTGAGTCTGGTTGTACATGTAACTCTCAATCATCTAGGTGAATCTGATTGTAACTAGGTGAGACTGTTTGTACAGTGTTTAGATTTATCTCTCTTTCCTGTAACTCTCAACAACGTCCAATAGTTAGAATGAATAATTTCCGAGGTCAATGATAATTCATTCTGTGTTTCTCGACTTAAGCTCATGTGTTACATACCGGTATAAAGATTTACCAATTCAAATATTTGCGTTTGTCGATCAAGAACAATTGATTTGCATTTGAATTGCATTGAGTTTGACTTAAAGTCATAAACCAGAATGATTGAATGTGCATGAGCTTTTGGTAAAGACTAAAAGCAAATCTGGTCATTTATTGTTTTCATTATCCTGGGTTGATTCTTTTGGAAAAATGAAGCTAGGAATATTTTGAAGGAGATACTCCATCAAAGTTTCCTTGAATCTTTACTCCTTACATTGTGCACAGCTACTGATCCCTGCTCTGCCCCTCTGCAGAATTTTGACAAATCATTATCATGTGTGCTGCCCATCCGTACGTAAACTAATACTAACGAGTATTTAGTTTCGTACATAAACTAATACTAACGAGTATTTAGTTTCGCATTTGTTGTATTAACTTTATGCACTTAAATGGACCACCCTCTTTAACAGATTGTCATCATAAAGACCTTCACGTTAAATAAACAAAATAATTCAAAAGACTACTTGAAAGAATCAATATGATTAACTCGTTCATTGACTTATTCCAGATCCCGCTGGGCTCTAATCCCGAGGATCGGGCCAATCAAACGACTCCTGAGGGATTCCGAATCAAGTTGTCAACAATTCCAGGGGCTGGGTTTGGAGGCTTTGCCGAGAGATTCGTTCCCAAGCACACCATCATTGGGAGTTACGAGGGGATTACACACACACACCACAAGGACGATGACCTCTACTCCTGGCAGGTCAGTGGGGGTATATATTTCATCCAGCAGGACATTTTCAGATCTTCATCTCTGATTCGATAGCTTCTCGTTAGATGCAAGGTGAAGATAACGAACAGTGATCAATCTCATAACTCCTACAAGCAATACAAAATAGATAGTTGGGCAAACACGGACCCCTGGACACACCAGAGGTGGGATCAGGTGCCTAGGAGGAGTAAGCATCCCCTGTTGACCGGTCACACCCGCCGTGAGCCCCATATCCTGATCAGGTAAACGGAGTTATCCGCAGTCAAATCAGTGTGCCAAGAATGGCTTAACAATCGGTATGAAACACGTCTAGATCTATTTCATCAAACTCCTATTTTAAGGAATCTAGAAAATTTCTTTTGCATTGATATACCTCGGGTGTCCTTTCATTTACATCTCAAGGACAACAGTTGTGTATAAAGTTATATTGATCAGATTCCATCGTTATGAATTGATACAACCTTACTTTCTCTTGTGAAATTGATAGTGACTCAATCCAAATGATGTGAATAAAAACAACAACACAATACCACTTATGGGCAGTAAAGTAGATTCTGTACTATAACAAATGTATTTGAGTTTAAATCTGAATCAAGAAGACGGACTACAATGGAGATTTTATCATTTGTCTTGATGGCTTTATTCTCTATTTTACCCCGTGGTTCAGTTACTATTTTGAGCAGTAGGTATAATTATCAGAAAAAAATGCTTTAATTAATGAATGTGAGATTTAATGAACATAATTAGCTTTCCTTAATTATAGTTCTCTTTATGAAATTAGCTATTTCATAAGGTATTCATTTCTTCATTATCAGGTCGGTCGAATGATAGATTGGGTTTTATTCCATGAGTAAGACATGCATGTCCGATCTACCTAATGTGTTAAAGTGTACAGCAACGTGGTGGTTTTCACAAGAAATAGAAAATAAAGTGTATTGGAGTTTTCATTGGAGAAATGACAATTTTAGATACATAGCTTTCTTGTAAGTCAGGTCGATCACAAGAGGCGGGGCAACTGTGGTTTGATTGATGTGGATATAATGAATACGTTATAATCACATGACAGGTGGAGAAGCTTGGTTCTTCCGGTATGTACATGATTGACGCTGGAGACCCCGCCCACAGTAACTGGTTGCGCTGGCTCAACTGTGCCGGAAACGTTGAACAGGAGAACGTGATCGCTGTGTCTTGCGCAGGCCTGATACTTTATATGACGACCAGAGACATCTATCCCGGAAGTGAAATGTTTGTCTGGTATGGAGAGGGATATGGGGACTTTCTCAAAATTAACAGAATCCATCCAGGTAATAATTTATGATAAAAATAGAAATACTCAACTCAATCACAAAGCCTTTTGTCTGCATCCCTGTGTGTTTGTGTTTGTGTGGTCAAGTGACTGTGACGTCATGTATCTGTGTGGTCATCTGTCAGTTTTCCCTACTCTCAATTTCGTATTCTTTATAGGAATTATCATATTGGCCACTGTTTGTTATTTTTACTTTTTCATATTCAGAAATGAGTTTTAAGAAAGCAATGCGATTCATAAGTCTGTGTTCGCTGCGTCTCAGAAGCCTTAAGATTGGATTACACAGGGGAAATATCATAAGTCTGTGTTCGCTGCGTCTCAGAAGCCGTAAGATTGGATTACACAGGGGAAATATCATAAGTATGTGTTCGCTGCGTCTCAGAAGCCGTAAGATTGGATCACACAGGGGAAATATCATAAGTATGTGTTCGCTGCGTCTCAGAAGCCGTAAGATTGGATTACACAGGGGAAATATCCGTCAGTTCAGTACAACTCTAGAAAGGAGGCCTTTTTATTGGAACTAATGGACACACGTGTTTTGAAATTAGATATTCTTAAACTTTAAAATTTTATCGCATGAAGGTCACGTGATACATCTGTCCATTGTAATGTAAATGTCGTCCGTGTATACGTGGAATCATGGAACAATCATTGTACCGAAGCTAATGTTTGCTTAGATAAATTGGTTGAATATTTTAATTGATACATGTAGACGTCATGCAACCAAGTTCAGCTATATATTTGGTTTATGTCTCGCAATTCATTCAAGAGCATGTTCTACGTATGCTAAGAATTTAAAGCGAGGCTGACTCGGACGTTGTTTTAATTATTTAGATTCAGATCTCCAGGGCGTGTTCACTATCTAATGATGACGTTGTTTTATTTATCTAGATTCAGATCTCCAGGGCGTGTTCACTATCTAATGATGACGTTGTTTTATTTATCTAGATTCAGATCTCCAGGGCGTGTTCAATATCCGTGTAAATGTCCTCGTGTTTGACGAGGAGGACCGGACTCTGTTTGATGACGGGACTCAAGTTAGCTACTCAAACTGGGTACCAGAGGCAGCTTCTGACTTTGTCGACAATACGTTTGGCCTCGTTTTGACGTACAACGGAAGTGACTGGAAATGGTTTCCAGAAAAAGACTATCGCTATTTCACAGGACCAGAAGGTTTAATTCTACCATACGTGTGTGAGGACAGAACGACATACGGGGAGGATGGCGTCATCGACCCTAACTACCAGGAGGAGGACATTGAGAGTTCAACGACTGACGGTCAAATAGACTCCGATATTGCCCGCAAAGACATCACATCGTTTCAGAGAGAGGGTCTATTAGAACCAGTTTGTGACGGGTCGTCGTAGATTTGTGTAGATGTGTTTAATTTATTGTACAGGTGTGGAGAGAGCACTGGCGAGAGAGAGAGAGAGAGAGAGAGAGAGAGAGAGAGAGAGAGAGAGAGAGAGAGAGAGAGAGAGAGAGAATGAGAACATAAACAGACATACAGGGATAGAAAATTATATTTATTGAATATGTTCTTATCTAAGATCTCGTTTTTCCTGATCAGGATATATCCATCATCTTTCTATCCTATGTTAGTTATTTGCTCTTGTTATCAAGTTTCCGGAATGACTGAGTTGTTTTCTGGGTAATATTACCAGAGACCATCGCTGAGAGTTCTAATGTCTCTATCAATGGGAGTCTGACATGTAGGAAGAATCTTAACCAAAGGCGATCGATTGACGTCAAAATATTCACAGGAACCATAACTCTACATTTTGTCACATTCCTAGTAGTATGCAGATACACATTTCTATTGCTTTTGGTTTGTATATCTCGCTGGGGATCAGACTAGAGACATCTGTTTTTACACCTTTTTCTCGAGAACCACATGTCTACAGTTTGACTGCATGACCTTGAACTCTAATGCGAGGATGGAATCGCCAGTTTAAAGTTTTGGACACAAGAATTGATTTCTTGTGGATGAGACTGACGTACCTGTTGTTTTCGTAGTAAGTGCGAGTAAATGAACTTTGTATACACAGTATTATTTTTTGTTCATGTTGAACTATTTGCTTATATTTTTGTCTGATTTTGTTTAATAAAATTAAATTATTAAGACACTGGTGTCTTCAGTGTGAACGTTGTCACGCGTGTTCACCTTTGACCTTGTACATATCTATACACTCTCTTTTATATCATTGTTAAACAGCATCTTCCGTGAGAATGATCTATTTATAACCTAGTCAGTTGGTGAGATAACACACAGTTGCTACCCCCAGATCAAAGTACCGCCGCTCACAATCAGTTACCCCTTCTCTGATTGGTCCAGGACAAAATCTCGCTACCCAGAATATATCCTACCTTGACTGGTCCAAGACAACATATCGCTACCAAGAATAACTCCTTATCTGGTTGGTCCAGGACAAAATCTCGCTAGCAAAACTAACCCTTTATTTGGTTGGTCCAAAATAAAATCTCGCTACCAAGAATAACTCCCTTTCTGATTGATTCACGACAAAATCTCGCTACCCACAATCATCCCTTTTCTGATTGGTCCAGAAGGAGTTCCCGCCGTCTACAATTACTTCTTATCATTGTGGTCCAGGACAAGTTCTGATTTTGACTACGGAGAACTCCGTTTACCTGATCAATGGCGCACGGGGGATGCTTACTCCTCCTAGGAACCTGATCCATCTCTGGTATATCCAAGGATTTGTGTTTGCCAAACTCTCTATTTTGTATTGCTTATAGGAGTTATGGAATTGATCAACAAACATAATACCCACCTCTCCTTATCTTATTGATCTAGGACGAGAATCTAATTTCAATGTAGTGGGTAATATCATGGAGATTTCTTGCATTTCTCGAGTTTTAGGAAAAAGTGTTTTCAATTACTGACGTACAAACCTTTTACCCCGGATGCTGTTTGAATTTCTCTGTTGATGTACAGACAGAAAGACAGGGTGTTTTCCGCCACACTCAACACTTCTTCAGTTATCTGGTGGCGCCCAGTTTTCATTTGGTGGAAGAGAAAACCCAGCTACAATGTACCTGGGAAGAGACAACCGACCTTCCGAAAGTAAACTGGGAAACTTTCTCACTTACCGGCGCGAGCGGGATTCGAACCCGCGTCGACAGAGGCGAGAGGCTGTGTGATTTTGAATGCGATGCTCTAACCACTCGGCCACGGAGGCTCATTGATGAAATAAATATATCAATTATTAAACAAAAACGCCTATTGGACGCACAATGCACTGTACTTGTACGAACGTCCTGCGAAAACGGAAATGTTTTTAAACTTTTGAAATGGGTGACCGAGTGCCCCCCCCCCCCCCCCCCCCCCCCCCCCAATTTTCAGTGTCAATTTTCAGTGTCTTGTCAGTTACCATCCAATAACACGCCCAATATCTATGATAGAGACATCCATTGCTTTGTCGGGGCTTCCGAGAAACATAATCAGTTTTCATTTCCATCATCTTGGAGTAAATGTTTACAGCAATTGTGTTATGTTTCCCGCGTTCAATGAATGGCCGATGATATCCACACGACGCTCGTGCTAATTGCAAACAGTTATTCAAAAATAATCAAACAGTTATTCGCACGACAAAGACAATTTCAAACTGGGTATAATGAATGCATTTTTTTTTTTTTGCAATTTCCGGTAGTTCGTAGGTACATTCTCACCGCCCAGGTTTTGCCATGTTACGTAATTTTTACTGTTGTAACGGGACTTTATTGCCGTCAATCTAGTACAAGTTTGAAAAGAACCTCTTTGCTTAACTAAAGTATAATTTCCCCCAATCATTGGATACATATCTATTTATTTGAATGCCCCTACCTTGGGTTGACATCAAGAAGTAAATCAATAATAAATGGAAGACTTGAAGAAAGTAAATGTTATGTTTCCTTAACTAATTAGACCAGAACAGGTCGGCTCTATTCGGGCCACTATCCCCAGCACTAACAAAGTATCCATGAAATTTCTTCTACTTTCCGAGAAATAAATGACAAAGTCTTTTGATTCATTGAATTACTTTTATTGGGAGAACTTACATTTTTTCCAAAAGCCCTTAAAACATGCGTCATTTTATTAAATTCACTTTATCAAAAATGACAGAATATAGTAAAAATGACTACATAGGAGACATATTTCAAGCATTAGGGGCGTGTGGGGACTTCGCCCCCTCGGCCCCTACTAGAGCCACTGGGGGCCTCAAAATGGCCCCTAGACCTTCTGCCTCATATAAAGTTGCGCCTCCCTAACCGCCATTCCTGGATCCGCCCCTGCAAACAAAACAGGAAGGATGGGGGATGAACAGCTCCTCCAACCTTGTGAACAACACCTCTATCAATCTAAACCGAATAATATTTATTTCATTGAGTTTAAATTGGGATATTCTGGGGTTTTATAGAGTATTTCTGGGGTTCTATGTGGTATTTCTGGGGTTCTATGGAGTATCTCTGGTGTTCTATGGGGGCATTTCTAGGACTCTATGAGGGTATTTTGGGGGTTCTATGGGATATTTCTTTGGTTCTATTGGGTATTACTGGGGTTCTATGGCGGTATTTCTGGGGTTCTATAGGGGGGTTTCTGCGGTTCTATTGGGGTATTTCTTGGGTTCTATGAAGTATTCCCTGGGTTCTATGAGGGTATTTTTGGGGTTCTATGGGATATTTATGGGGTTTTCTGGGGTTCTATCGGGTTTTTCTGGGGTTCTATGGGGATATATTTGTGGGGTTCTATGGCGTATTTCTGGGGTTCTATGGGGATCTATTTATGGGGTATTTCTGGGGTTCTATTCGGTATTTCCGGGTTCTATGGGGGTATTTCTGGAATATTTCTGGGGTTCTTTGGGGTATTTCTGGGGTTCTATCCGGTATTTCCGAGGTTCTATGGGGGTACTTCTGGTGTTCTATGGGGGTATGTCTGGGATTCTATGGGGTATTTCTCGGGTCCTATGGGGTATATCTGGGGTTATATGGGGGTATTGCTAGGGTTCTATGGGGTATATCTGGGGTTCTATGGAGATATTGCTAGGGTTCTATGAGGTATTTCTGGGGTTATATGGAGATATTGCTAGGGTTCTATGGGGTATATCTGGGGTTCTATGGGGGTATTTCTGGTGTTCTATGGGGGTATGTCTGGGATTCTATGGGGTATTTCGCGGGTCCTATGGAGTATTTCTGGGGTCCTATGGGGGTATTGCTCGGGTTCTATGGGGTATTTATAGGGTTATATGCAGGTATTGCTAGGGTTCTATGGGGGTATTTCTGGTGTTCTATGGGAATATGTCTGGGATTCTATGGAGTATTTCTGGGGTTATAGGGAGGTATTGCTAGGGTTCTATGGGAATCTATTTATGGGGTATTTCTGGGGTTCTATTCGGTATTTCCGGGTTCTATGGGGGTATTTCTGGAATATTTCCGGGGTTCTTTGGGGGTATTTCTGGGGTTCTATCCGGTATTTCCGGGGTTCTATGGGGGTATTTCTGGTGTTGTATGGGGGTATGTCTGGGATTCTATGGGGTATTTCTCGGGTCCTATGGGGTATTTTTGGGGTTCTATGGAGGTATTGCTAGGGCTCTATGGAGGTATTGCTAGGGTTCTATGGGGGTATTTCTGGTGTTGTATGGGGGTATGTCTGTGATTCTATGGGGTATTTCTGGGGTTATAGGGAGGTATTGCAAGGGTTCTATGGGGGTATTTCTGGTGTTCTATGAGTGTATGTCTGGGATTCTATGAGGTATTTCTCGGGTTCTATGGGGTATTGCTAGGGTTCTATGAGGTATTTCTGGGGTTATATGGGGGTATTGCTAGGGTTTTATGGGGTATTTCTGGGGTTCTATGGGGGTATTGCTAGGGTTCTATGAGGTATTTCTGGGGTTATATGGGGGTATTGCTAGGGTTTTATGGGGTATTTCTGGGGTGTATGGGGTATTGCTAGGGTTCTATGGGGGTATATCTGGGGTTATATGGGGGTATTGCTAGGGTTCTATGAGATATTTCTGAGGTTCTATGGGGTATTGTTAGAGTTATATGGGGTATTTCTGGGGTTATATGGGGTATTGCTAGGGTTCTATGAGGTATTGCTGGGGTTATATGGAGTATTGCTAGGGTTCTATGGGGTATTTCTGGGGTTATAGGGAGGTATTGCTTGGGTCGTATGGGGTATTTCTGGGGTTCTATGGGGGTATTGCTAGGGTTCTATGAGGTAATACGATTCTCCGGCAATGAACCACCAATCTCTCTACAACGAAAACTGACTGTCAAAAAACAAAAATAAAAAAGTTATAACTTGATGTTGTTTAAAATTCAATCTTATTTGCATATTACATTATTTATTCCATCTCTCTCTCTCTTTCTCTCTCTCCCTAGCTCTCTCATTTCCCAAGAAGAGAACTGGAGTTATATCTATGATATGTCGTAGTGAATACAATCGGCACGGCCGTCATACTGATAGACACTCCCTTCAATGAATAGGCGGATCAAATCGCATAGTGCGAGGTAACGAATCAATAAGCCTTGCCTTGTGAAGATGTAGAGGCCAATGATGTTTGCTTCGCCCTCAAAGACGGTCACGCCGTTAGATGTATTAGTTTTAATGAAAAGATTGATCATTTGCATTTATGACTGAAATCTCATTAGGGATTTTTATCTATTCTTTGTATTTTTATATATTCTTTGTATTTTCATCTATTCTTTTTATTTTTATCTATTCGTTAAGCACATTTTGGGACCAAGAAAATAGAGAGGGATCTCCGCTCTCCCCTAAATAGGTACTGTGGTGATTAACGCTGCTCACCAAAATAAAGAGGGAGCTCCGCTCTTCCCTAAATAGGTACCGTGGTGATTAACACTGCTCATCAAGACAAATATCTCATAGAAATATTAACTAGTTTGATTTTTGAATTGGAAAGGTTAATTGCATTTTGTTGAAGTGTATACGTAGGAACAGGTCTATACTTTATGTCCTTCATTTGGTACACTTCCAGATATAAGTGATTTTCAGAGGTTTGTTCCTTTAAAAAAAAGATTTAGAAAGATAAGAAAGTTCTATTAAATCCATCGTCAATTGATCGTAAAAAGACGCCCACTTCATTTAGGCCAAATAAAACGAAATTTGAGATATAAACCTGAAATAGAATTCTTACTTTTTTTTAATTATAACATCATTTTGTTAAAGACCCAGGCTCAGCAGGATATATGTGTGGACTGCAATTAGGGCAGTTATGTTTAATTAAAAGTTCACTGCAATCTTTGTGCTATATATACATATATCTCTATGAATACAAAAAAAAAAAAAAAAAACAAACAAATCCCGCAAAAAACGACCACTTTTTTTGTTATATGATCAACCTTACGCATTTTTGTGATATGATTAACTTTACACATTGTTTGTGATATAAACATACATATCCATTGTGTTGACCTTGCTAGAAATAACGCGCTATACCTGTACAGGTGTTTGACAATCTTGTCATGTATACCAGAACACTGTCCCATTCACCACGCGTCACCTGCCTGCCTCGACAGATGACGAACTGTCATCAACCAGAGATGTCACGGAAATGATCGAACTATTGATTCAAACAGCGTCGTTCCGTCCTTCTTCCGAACTGTCACGGAATTTATCGAACATGCTGAACATTCGTGAAACAGGTGCGAAGACAAGCACACGAGGACGGATTTAACCGAGGAGTTTGCGAATCTTCGGGAAAAGGCGAAACCTACCGAAGACAGGTAAACATCAGCGGTATATGACATGCTGACCACAAATTATATTTATAGCCGCCAGAGTTCATTGCCGTGTAATTTTTTTTGTAATCTTAGTGTACGAGGTCAGATATCGCAATCATAAAAAGCAAATCAAATAAACGGTTTCCTCCGAGCAAGCGAAATGCGAAATGAACGGTTATGTGGGACTGTGTATCGAAGATCGACTTTGAGGTAAGGCTGTTCTCTTGTGACTTCTGTCTCTGTTATATTCAATATTTTATTGGTTCAGACATCGACATGTAGAACTATTTCCTCGTGTCTTCGTCGTCACCGGACAGAGTAAATACCGGTGTTGACTGTGACACCTGACAGAGTAAATACCGGTGTTGACTGGGTACCACAGAATGATTACCTGACAGAGTAAATACCGGTATTGATTGTGACACCTGACAGAGTAAATACCGGTATTGACTGTGACACCTGACAGAGTAAATGCTGGTGTTGACTGGGTACCACAGAATGATTACCTGATAGAGTAAATACCGGTATTGATTGTGCCCCCTGATAGAGTAAATACCGGTATTGATGGTGCCCCCTGATAGAGTAAATACCGGTATTGATGGTGCCCCCTGATAGAGTAAATACCGGTATTGATTGTGCCCCCTGATAGAGTAAATACCGGTATTGATGGTGCCGCCTGATAGAGTAAATACCGGTATCTGGTCTATAGAGTTAACAGTTGATTATGTACTGTCTCCTATTTCTCTCTCTCCCTCACTCTATCTCATCCTCTTTTCCTCCTATTTCTCTCTTTCTCTCCTATTTCTCGATTTCGTATTTCTCTCTCACTCTTTATCTCCCCTATCCTCTTTCTCGTTCTCTCTATCCACCACTCTATCCCCTCCTCTTTTTCTCCTATTTCTTTTTCTCTCTCTCTTATTTCTTTCTTTCTCTCTTATTTCTCTCTCTCTCTCTCTCTCTCTCTCTCTCTCTCTCTCTCTCTCTCTCTCTCTCTCTCTCTCTCTCTCTCTCATTCACAGAATGAATAACATTAATCATGTTCATGAAAAGGTGACGAAAACAAACAGTAATATTATTTGTTGAGAAAGCAAAATGAATGTAAACATCTGTCAAAGGTTTCCCTCAAGACATAATTGTAAACGGGTTCTTGACGTAAAGTCTCATTATCAATTCACATTTAAATGTCGCCAATAGTAATTTGTCAGTTTGAATTTCGTATGGTCTATTTCACATGAAGTTTAATGCAGATTTCTGAAACAAAATTAGGAATGAAATTAGAACCTGACTTCCTTAAATGTAATAGCCGATGAGTGCACCTTCTCTTCTCAGACTTGATTGGATTAGCAAATCCAGGGATACGTTGAAGGCTCACAAGCACAGCGTCACGATGTTAACGTCAACAAACGTAAACAAAAATATAAATAAAATAGTAAGCATTCGTTCTATTTTTGTAATAATTACATAATAATAATAATAATAATATATATTTTTTAATATAACAATCAGAAATATAAATAAAATGATAAACGTTGGTTATTTTTTTTATGATAATCAATTGCGACGGATAAAGTTATTACATGTATGATATGAAGCCGAGCTGTCATGCGTTTAGAAACAAAAACGAAAACAAATAAACAAGACTTAACGTACATCGCCATAAACGATAGAGAGAGAATTAAAACGAACAGCGGTCAATCTAGTAACTCTTAAAACGACTACAAAATCAAATATGGTCACACCAGAGGTTGGACCAAGCGAAGGTAACGAATAGGGATCAATCTTGTACAGAATACAAAAAAGAGCTGCTCAAACACGGACCCCTGGATATACAAGAAATTCATGTAGTTTTAAGCATCCCCCTGTATACAAAATGAACATTAATTAGTGTAAAATTTCAAAACAATCATAACCCAGATCAAGACCAAAAAATCTATCTAGCTCACATTGATCAAAACTCTCAATTTCCTCTACGTAATATACATTGCATAAAATGGGAAATATATAAAAATATACTAGCACTAGTGAACATTTCAGAACTTATTTGCACTTCAATAAAATGTTTTGAAGCTATGATTTATTCAATATAGGCATTATATTTCACAGTAAACTTGATATAGATATACTAAATTTTTAACCAGCAATTTTTTGGACCATTTAGTATACACTCTATACAGCGATGTCAGCAAGTTGACTGGTCCCCACCCCTGACAATGTTTATATTCACTCTACACGGGGATGTTAACAGGTTGACTGGTTCCCGGCCCCTGACAGTCTTTATGCACACTTTGTATGGGGATGTTATCAAGCTTACAGGTCCCCGGCCCCTGGCAATGTTTATATACACTCTATACGGGAATGTTAACTGAATGGTCTCCGGCCCCTGACAATGTTTATATACACTCTATACGGGAATGTTAACTGACTGGTCCCTGACACCTGACAATGTTTATATACACTCTCTACGGGGATGATAACAAGCTGACTGGTCCCCAGAACCTGACAGTCTAGTGTGCACTCTATACGGGGATGTTAACAAGCTGACTGGTCCCCAGAACCTGACAGTCTAGTGTGCACTCTATACGGGGATGTTAACAAGCTGACTGGTCCCCAGAACCTGACAGTCTAGTGTGCACTCTATACGGGGATGATAACAAGCTGACTGGTCCCCAGAACCTGACAGTCTAGTGTGCACTCTATACGGGGATGTTAACAAGGTGACTGGTCCCCAGAACCTGACAGTCTAGTGTGCACTCTATACGGGGATGTTAACAAGCTGACTGGTCCCCGGCCCCTACAGTGTCTAGTATACATTCTATTTAGCGATACTAACAAGCTGACTGGTTTCCGGCCCCTGACAATGCTTATATGCACTCTATACGGAAATGTTAACAAGCTGACTGGTTCCCAGACCATGACAGTGTTTATACACACCCTAAACGGGGATGTTGACAGACTGACTGGTCCCCGGCCCCTGACAGTGTCTATATACATTCTATACGGAGATGTTAGCAAGCTGACTGGTCCCCGGCCCCTGACAGTCTAGTATACATTCTATACAACGGAGTTAAAAAGCTGATTGGTCCCCAACCCCTGACAGTCTTTATGTACACTCTATACGTGGAATTATTCGCTGACTCCTGGTGCACTCTTTGTATCAATTCGTTTTCTTTCAGGGCAAACTGTAGAAGGATGACAGCAGCTTTAGTTTTCCCGAGGACGTATCGGAATTTTAAAATTTCCGAACTGATGTTTTCCGCGAGTGTGTGTTTTTCCATTCTCCTTATTAATCTATTTTTAGGAGGTATGTAATTTCAAAAGATATTCAGTTGTATCTACAATGTAAATTTTTTCATAGTTCATTTTTTTTATTGTCTCCTTTTGCTCTTTATGTAAATTCATATTTTATCGATTTTTAACGGTTACTAAACTTCGACCTCATCACCAACCCTCTCCCTTAAGTTCAAAATTTGTAAAAATCAGGAAATAAATGTATTAAAGGATTTTTTAACAAACCGCATTTTGACGAAAAACGTTAATGAATTTTAAACAGATGTCAAATGAAAGAGAACAAAGCTTGTTTAAACGTGTACTACAAGGCGTCGTCATTGTCTCAAGCAATAAAATGTCGAGGACTACACGGGAAGGGGTCAAAGTACGAGAGCGTTCAAATCCCCAGAGTGAACTAGAACACACCAGACTCAGCGCAGAGTCATTTCAGGAAGTTCAATGGGGATGTGAACAGACCTAAAAGGATTGATAAAGTACTAAAAGGATTGATAAAGTACTAAAAGGATTGACAGAGTCCTCAAATGATCGACAAAGTCCAACAATTTCAACATTTGGACTCCAAACCCCACTTTTTAGTTCCATTATCAATTTTAATACGAGACTTTGAACATTATGTGAAAATTTAGAAATTAACATTACTCCCAATATATCTTTTTAAACTCTCAAATTTGATTTCATGATTTTTTTCGGATATTAAGTGCAAAAAGGTCATTATTCTTTATTTATTTCCATTATTTATATTAAACTTGTTTTTGATTGTATTGTTAGAAGACATGATTATGTATCTATTTCATGTAATGACTAATATCTGTTGCTTATAATGTGTTGACACCAACAGACAAATCAAGTTTAATTGAATATATTTTAAGTGCATACAGGTCAAGTGCGGAACACTGTAACTTAATAGCAAGCATTGGGACCCCAGTTTTTCTTTTCAGTTCCCTAATTCTCCATCAACGTAGAAATTAAAAAAATGACATAACTCTCCAAAGCCTACTCTAGCTTTAAACCCCTTGGAGGAGCTTTTAGCTCTTCTCTGATAGTCATTTATTTCCTTTACCGCGGACAATAAGACATCGATGTTAGTTTCTCTAATAGCCCGTTGTCATTATATATATATACTATATACTGTATCAGAGAAGTAATGAAAATTACAAGTTGATGGTACAGGGGTTTCAACAGTCTCGATTGAAGTCAGCATTTCGCAAATTCTATGGTTATTATAACGATCTAGTTCGTCAATACAACCTATCATTGAGTCAAATGCTGTCTGACGTGTTTCATACCGATTGTTAAGCCGTTCTTGGCACACTAATTTAGACTGCGGATAACTCCGTTTACCTGATTAGGAAATATGGTTCACGGCAGGTGTGACCGGTCAACAGGGGATGCTTACACCTCCTAGACACCTGATCCCACCTCTGGTGTGGCCAGGGGTCCGTGTTTAGTGGCACTAGAGCGGCTGAAACAGTCGGAGAATATACTCATGGAAATATGTGAGCATGGCTTAAATGTAATTTTTATCATTTTTAAATACAGTTTGAATATACGTTCAGAACCAATTCCTTTTAAGGGGAAAAGAACGTTTTCCTTTTCAGTTTAATGTTTCTACAAAATACTGTTCCTTGCGAGGTGTATGTTAGATTCTTTGCGAAGAAACATTACGCATTTTTAAAGATTGTTAACAAATCTACAGACTAAAACTTTGCTTCGTCAGTACAGTAAGTGACGTCACTGGGATGTGACCATAACGTTGTATGTGATTACATTCAGTGATGTCACTAGTGATCATAACGTTGTATGCAATACCTCTATTCCATAGGTCATGGCGTCTGCGCAGTATGTAAATCCGGCTTCACGAGGGTGGGGAGATGGTGTTTCGCTGTCCAAACTGAGCCAGCTAGCAAGAACGACAGCATCGCCATCTGTCAGCAGATGGGAGGAGCTATGGTAGTGTTAGATAGTATGGAGAAGGAAAGTGCTCTGACGTCATACATTATAGGTATTTTTATTAGCCGCTTGATTCGTTTTTAAAGTTTGGTAAAGGTAGATAAAAGCATAAACACCTTCTTAATAACATATTGCATCAGGGAAAAAATATCGGTATATATAATTGAAATTCCCCGTATTTTTTAAGTTTTTGATTTTTTGATTTTTAGAGAACGATCTTCTTCTCATGACAGACCAGAGGATGGTGAGATCCCTGTTTATCTAATTCAATAATTTAAACACATGTAATCGTATGCTTATTTAGCACATACTGTGTTGTTCTTCCGTTATTCTATGCTTTTTGTATTGTGATCATAGTGTACTGCTACATAGGTTTGTGCTATGAAAGTTGAAGATAACGAACAGTGATCAATTTCATAACTCCTATAAGCAATACGAAATAGATAGCTGGGCAACCAGCCACAAACAAATTGTCTTATACAACCACGTGATATCCTATATCAAAGTTGGAGAAGAGAATTTACTTCATAATAATATAAAAATTCTCAGCAAGCACAAAAAGGATTTCTGCTCGAACGAACCTCAATATCCCACAGGGGCTAAGCCCGTTTTGGACCCGAACTCTGTGATACCATAAATATATCTATATTTATGGTATCACAGAGTTCGGGTCCAAAAGGGGCTTAGCACCTGTGCAATATCGTAAATAGGGGAAGAAAAGTTGCGCCTTCCGTAGCACCGGAACTCTGGTTTTAGCATTATCCCTCGTGATTTGTAACTTATAATGGCTGACAGTTCAAGTTCGGGCTCGGAATGCACACTATTATTGTATGAAACCTGGACAGTCACAGTCTATGCTAAACGCTTTAAGTTTGACGAAAGGAATCAAGAATTGAACCTGAAGCCCCCGAACTTCCAACACTATACCACTGACGTACATTTATCATGTGATGGTTATCATGTCAAGTCTATTTTTATGTTTATTTCTTTTTCTAGGACCTCTATGATGACCTTGGCGTTATCATGTCCGGTGATGACGAAATGGATACATGTAAGTGACGTAATCAAAATTTAGGGTGATTGACTCTTTCCATTGTTCGATTGTATATGATGAAGCGAATACAATAACATAAAGTTAATTTTGCTAAATGCTGATTTTAAATTAAAGTAATCTGATTGTTATTTAGGATGGCAGGATAACTTTCACTTTATAGTCTTTGATAACATCATTATTTTCTCTTTCTTTCGGTGATAATGTAAATGCTTTCATTCTTTAGTTTGTAATGCCTTTACTTTCACTTTCGAATTTGTGATGCTATCAAATACTTTCACTTTATAGTTTGTGGTGAAATAATTACTTTCATTTGATAATTCATGATGACATAATTTTTACTTTATTGTTGGTGATGACATAATTACTTTCACTTTATAGTTTGTGAAGACTATATGAAACACGGCACACACAGCAAGAAATATCGTCATTTCACCAACAATAAGGTAATGAAGAAATCTCATGTTTATTTCGTTTTCACGTGTTTCGTTTTATGTCCTTTTCCTTAACACAGCTGTTTGTTACTGATATAAATGTTTCCTGATTTAAATGATCTGTGTGTATTTCCTATAAAGATATTTGAATATAGAAACCATCAGAAATAAAGGAGGTGAATCACTTCATTTTAAAAAACCGGTGGTATCGAAGGAGACACGTGATTTTGAAAATGGGTAATAAGAAAGTTAGAATGTAAAACTTATACGGTACCAATTTTGATGCACCAGATGCCCATTTCGACAAATAAAGTCTCTTCAGTGATGCTCAACCGAAATGTTTGAAATCCGAAATAACTATGAAGTTTTAGAGCTAAATATAGCCAAAAAACAGCGTGCCAAAAAAGTGGAGCCAAATTCGTCCAAGGTTAAGAGCTATGCATGAGGGAAATAATCCTTAATTTTGAAATGAATTTCTAAATTTTATAACAGCAATGAAATGAAACAGTTTCAGCTATAACATGTGGTTTTGGCGTTTTCGGCTGATATTGTGAATTAACTCTCAAATCTTTAAATCAATGAGGTTCGGGATCGAGATACAACTATTTAGATATGCACATGATATGTATCCTGTAGATTCCTTTAGGGTCACGACCGGAGAATCGGGCTAATTTAACCACTCCACCAGGGTTCAAGGTCGCTCTGTCGTCAATTCCGGGAGCCGGCATGGGAGCTTGGACAGACATTGCATTATCGAAATACACGGTATTGGGAGAGTATGAAGGACTGGTCAGGACAGATATCAACGATAAGGACCCGTATTCATGGGTTGTGAGTACATCTCAGTAATCATTGCAACTTCCAGAATTTCCATGAACGTCAAAGTTTGTAATTTTATCAATAATAGAAATAGTATATTGTAACCAGCTTATATTTAATTACATGCCTCCGGGGTGACATTGTTTTTGCTCCCGTCTTTTCCGCTCAGTATCTAAGGAATCCTTTAATTGACCAAATTGATATCTAGGTCATAGGGTCAAAGATCAAGGGTCAGTGTTTTCGCTGTAGACCAAGTCTTGTTTGCTCAATATTTGAAGAATCCTTCGCTTGACAGTTAGAACAGTGATTGCCCCTAGCGAATAGATGGCCACTATTGATTTTTCTGGCCACTGGGTCAAAGGTGAAGTATCAAACTGGACAAAGTAGGATATTTTCTGTTCAGTATCTTGAGGACGCTTTACTGTTCAGTATCTTGAGGACGCTTTACTGTTCAGTATCTTGAGGACGCTTTACTGGATATACACTGGTGCTACCTAATGATTAAATTACCAGTATTGATATTGAGATCACAAGGTCAAAGGTTAAGGATCAAACTGGACGAAATAAGATATTGTCTATTCAATATTTTGAGAAGCATTTCATTGATAGACATCAGACTTGTTAAACGAGTGTCCCCGATTGGTTAGATCACAAGGGCAGAGGCCATGATTCAAATGACTAATTATCAAACCAACTACTAGTTAACCCAAATTCTTCACTACCACTATATATATTGTTAATTTTAATAAAAACTTGATCTTTTTCAATATTGGTAAATAGGGACATTATATATTTAAATTCAGCATTTTACAATTTCTATGGTCGTTATAACGACTTAGTTTTCCAATACAACATATCATAGGGTAAAATGCTGTCTCCATTGTTCCATACTCATTGTTAGGCTGTTCTTGGCACAATGATTCTGAATACGGATAACTCCGTTTACCTGATGAATAGGGCTAATGGCGAAAGTGACCGGTCGACAGGGGATGCTTACTCCTCCTAGACACCTCTGGTGTATTCAGGGGTCTGTGTTTACTGAGATCTCTAATTTACGTTGCTTATATTAGTGGATGAGGTTCATCACCCTTAAGGTATTCAATGTATAATGACCATATTTCATATCTAATAAATGGATGGTGGAATTTTTGTAATCATGGTATCATTTTGAAGGGTTCATCAAATAAAAATAATCCACAATAGGAATTTTCAAAATTTTGTTTACTGCTTGATTTATTTCACATAGAATTTAACATTGAAGTATATGGGAAAAGCATGTTTTATTACAATATTTGAAAAAGAAATTATATTTTCATATAAATCTCTTGGTAGAAAGTTATAAACACTTTCTCTTAGTGAAAATATGAAATAAAATTAATCATTGACCACACACATTTTTAGAAAATTAGATTTTTCTTATTTTTACAAAGGGCAGACAACTCTTCCAAAAAGTCTTAAGTGCAAAAAGGTCAGCTTCTAATCATTTACCATTCATGTGAATTTCATCTGCTTCACTTTCATCATTATTTAACAATAAACATTTATGTTGATCTAAATCCTTCAAAACTGTTCATTATCCTTTCATTATACATGGAATACCTTAAGTATCTTCAGTTTCCATGTTAAGAACATGAAAGCTTACTCTATTGATCATGTGAAACCCTTGTGTTGTAAAATCTTAATAATTTGTTGCTCAACGAAAAAATATTAGTGACTCATTGCACAATTAAAATATCAATGGCTATTTATAACATTACAATATTAGTGGTTCATTATGCCATTAAACTATTAATGGCTCAATATACCATTAAACTATTAGTGGCTCATTATACCATTTAAATATTAGTGGCTCATAAAATCATTAACATCTTAATGGCTCATTAAATCATCAACATATTAGTCACTCATTAAATCATTAACATATTAGTGGCTCAGTACATCATTAACATATTAGCGGCTCATTAAATCATTAAAATATTAGTCATTCATTAAATCATTAACATAATAGGGGCTCATTAAATCACTAGGATATTACTTGTTCATCATCCAGTAAAATATCAGTGGCTCGTTATATCATTTGCATATTAGTGACTCATCATGTCATTAAAATATCAATAGCTCATTATATCATTAAAATATTAGTGACTCATCATGCCAGTAAAATATCATTAGCTCATTATATCATTAAAATATTAGTCATTCATTATATTATTAAAATATTAGTCATTCATTATATCATTAAAATATTAGTCATTCATTATATCATTAAAATACTAGTCATTCATTATATCATTAAAATATTAGTCATTCAATATATCATTAAAATATTAGTCATTCATTATATCATTAAAATATTAGTCATTCGTTATATCATTAAAATATTAGTTGCGGTGACGAAAAAAACAAAACAAAAACAAACAAAAAAGAAATAGTTTTGCCTCGTTGGAAAAAATGTGAGTGAAAACGGGGAATTATTTCAACAAGTTTTTTTTTTCTTTCGATTTAAAGTAATCTCTATGTCTTATTTCAAATAATACTGAATCTGTGTATTTTGTTGTGTGGATTTGAAAGGTTGATAAGGTGGAAGGAAATGGTAGCTACGTCATAGACGCTATGCCGCTTGATTGTAGCAACTGGTTGAGGTACGTGAACTCGCCACGTAACTTCCGGGAGGAGAATGCGCAGGCGGTGTCGTGCGCAGGAATGATTTTCTACATGACAATTAAGGAAGTTAATCCGGGAAGTGAGATCATGGTTTGGTATGGAGATAATTACGGTCTACATCTCAATGTCAGCAGGATACATCCGGGTTAGTATGACATCTGATGATGACATATACAATAGGGCTGGTTAGTTGTATATTCTTTAATGTCCCGCTTGAGGATCTAGGCATATTCTCAGCGCATACTGCCCTTGAGCAGGGTAGGATCTTTATCGTGCCACAGTTGCTGTGAGACAGGACCTCGGATTTTGCGGTATAATCCAAAAGACCGCCCCATTTAGTTGTCTCTTACGACAAGCAAGGGATATTGAGGATATGTTCTATCGCATATCCCCACAGGACACACCCAGACAAATACTAAATATATCCATGGCATATACGATACATCTGGGTTAGTGCGAGATTTGCTTCTGACATATACGATACATCTGGGTTAGTGCGAGATTTGCTTCTGACATATACGATACATCTGGGTTAGTGCGAGATTTGCTTCTGACATATACGATACATCTGGGTTAGTGCGAGATTTGCTTCTGACATATACGATACATCTGGGTTAGTGCGAGATTTGCTTCTGACATATACGATACATCTGGGTTAGTGCGAGATTTGCTTCTGACATATACGATTCATCTGGGTTAGTGCGAGATTTGCTTCTGACATATACGATTCACCTGGGTTAGTGCGAGATTTGCTACTGAGATATACGATACATCTGGGCTAGTACGAGATCTGCCTCTGACCAAGTCTTTCCCAGACAATGTAGGCTCTAATTGAGTTAATCGTTTAATCTCAAACAAACATCGGGAAGAAATATGTTTTATCTATGCATGATATACTTCTTTTATATTTTTGTTTCTTGCTTGAGCAGAACGGTAAGCATTACCTAGTTCTTCAAATCTGTAGAGTGACAACAAAAATAAACAGTACGTGTGTTGGTCATTTTGTCAGGAACAAATTATGGCTTGAAAATTATCTAATCATTTCTTACTTTAAGGTAACTCCACCCTCATGTAATGTCATAGTTTTATCACATATTTTCACATGTTAGAAATGGATGCATGAAATGTGAAGACTACGAACAGTGATCAATCTCATAACTCCTACAAGCAATACAAAATATCGTTTGAAGGAATTCTATTCGCTCGGTAAAATGAAGAAGCTGGTAAATTAGCTGACACCAAAAAGTTTTAAATTTTCTGTATTAGTCAGTTATCAGATATAGAGATCACTGCGGGCGTGGCCTGTCGACAGGGGGTGAGAACTCCGCCTAGGCACCTGGCCCCACCTCTTGTACATCAAGAGATTCGTGTTTGCCCAACTTTATATTTTGTATTACTTATAAACGCCATGAGATTGATTACTGTCCTTTATCTTAACCTTTCATTCAACGACATTCATTTAAAGAAGATCATTTTTATTACAATTTCAGAACATGACTTGAACGGAACTGTTGCCTACCGTGTTAGTGTTGTTTATATACTGGATACGGACGGCGATGTCCTGGTGTTTGACAATGGCAGCCCGCTGACGTATGAGAACTGGATGGAGGACTTGACATATGATGTTGTTGACAAGTCGTTTGGGTTATTACTTTCGTATGACTTAAAAAGGCAGCGTTGGAAATGGATTCCAGAAAGGGATTACTCGTATTTCACGGATAAAAACGGATTGTTTCTTCCATTCGTGTGCGAAGATCCGGATTCTGAAATTCCATACGAATAAATTCTTGACTTTGCGAATTATAATGAATAAATTGATGGTATTGTTTTCTGTCACCGTTTTCTTTGTTTTCACCCCAGTCTCCCTGAAATGCTGTTGATAGGAATCACTGTCTTCTTATTCTGTGTATTATCAGGTGAAGTAAGCAACACCTTGTGAGCAGCACACTTTCTGAGTTACATCAGTAGTCCCCTACCGGTCTGTAGAACCGAGTGGGGCTATATAATTGATTGATTGATTAAATATTGTTTAACGTCTCTCTCGAGAATATTTCACTCATATGGAGACGTCACCACTGCCGGTGAAGGACTGCAAAATTTAGGCCTATGCTCGGCGCTTATGGCCTTTGAGCAGGGAGGGATCTTTATTGTGCCACGCCTGCTGTGACACGGGACCTCAGTTTTTGCGGTCTCATCCAAAGGACCGCTCTATATGTTTCTTCTCTATCTGTCCGTCCCTCTGTCTGTGAATCTTCCATTGGTTTTCTAGATTTTGTCCCACAATACTCGAAACTTAACATTGTAGCTTCAGAGTGGAACACTACAGATCGGGTTCGAATTTTGTTTGTGGACGTGTGTGAGAGAAATTAATTTTTATAATCGTACGTTTTAATATTTATCGGGATCTGGATTTGTTTGATGGACGGGTGTGAGAGAACTTAATTTTTGTAATCGTTTAATATTTATCGGGATCAGTATCGTGTTCCGATTAAGGAACTGTAAAGGCAATCGATGAAACTTGCTGACTGTGTAAAAATCACTTAATATAACATTTAGTGTTCATTAATGGCAAAAAGAACATAATTGAAAATACATATCATATATATAAATCACGCGAGTATCTTACCTGTAGTCTGTGGGCGAAGTCTGATCATTCGGCACTTCTCAGTCTGATCATTCGGCACTTCTCACTCTGATCATTCGGCACTTCTCACTCTGATCATTCGGCACTTCTCACTCTGATCATTCGGCACTTCTCAGTCTGATCATTCGGCACTTCTCACTCTGATCATTCGGCACTTCTCACTCTGGTCATTCGGCACTTCTCAGTCTGATCATTCGGCACTTCTCAGTCTGATCATTCGGCACTTCTCAGTTTGCCGCGGTCCTGCAATCTAAATGGAATCGAAATCGACCTTCGAACAGTTAATAGTCAGCAGTACTACGAACAAGGTTCAGAAGTATTGATACGTAATTAAGGTATGCATATGAATGTTATACCAGTATGTTGTTTTGTGTTCCATTTGCATGATTATTTCTCCCAAGGGTTTTGAGTAAAATATTCTGACCCAAAGTTGATGCTTTTTGAATAGCATCGCAACAAGGGAAACGGTCGCACGATGGCGGAGTTTCAAATTGTCTTGGTTGCTTTTACGATTTTAGTTATCAATCTCAATTCTCAAATCTCAAATTTATTCATTTATATTCACACGTAAATATTTTACGTTTGGGTGGATGTAACATTACTAGGCATTGTTTTTTTTAAAATGGTTTCTTTGTTTCCTTAGGTGCTTAGGTCAAGATTTTTGTGATATCATGATATTAAAGTTTTCAAAATTTGAAAGGTACGAGTGTCAAAGATATAGAAGTTCTTTTTTATGCATTCTATAAGGCTAAATGAAACCTGAAAGGCATTTAAAAAAAGATTTCAAATGATTAATTTTGCTGCATCTATAAAATCGTGCGTAGCAATGTCGCACAACTCTGAGTTCAACTTCGGGCACGGAATACACAATATCATAAAGCAGACAAACCGCTCAAGTACGCTTCCCCCACATTGCTAACGAACTTGTGCATGTAAATAACATTACAGACTGCTCTCAGGCAGGGTCAGCATGGCAGTCATGTTGCACATTTACGTGCCTGTAAATAATATTAGACTGCTCTCAGGCAGGGTCAGCATGGCAGTCATGTTGCACATTTACGTGCATGTAAGATTACTTACACTATTCCTAGACCACCTGTGGAGCTAGGAATGCTATTGGTTGTAAATCACAAATCGTAACTTTCTTTGAGGTTCACGTTTACGCCTACGATATTTTATCGCATAGTGAAAGGGTTGTCTGTTCCTTGCCGTGCATGACACACCAAACTTGATGTGTAGGTAGAATTAGATCCGCTCCTGACAAACTTGATGCAAGAATAGATGTATAGTACAAGACCCGATCCTCCTATTCATGATACGCTACGATACGTGGACGTTGTTTGATCCGCCACTTACATACACGAGACACTAGACTATAGACTTAAGAAATGTTAAATTATGGGGGACGTCAACAACGACTTTTCTCCCATGATCCCTTTCGTGGTGGCAATCCCTGAACATTTTTAATGGATTACCTCAAATACTTTTACAAAGTTCTAGTGAGAATATGTGTATCAGCAAATATTTCGAGGACACCGCCTCCGAGTTTTCACACAAAGATGAACACAATACGAGATTTGTTCTCTAAGGTTAACCGCATTTTATGAATGGTTGCTGTTGATTGATGTTATTGACCTTTGACATTTACGTCATTGTTTCACCATCTATCATCCTCTGTGATGTGTTGTCCACAGACCAATCGATCACGTGGTAGTCATGTGACTTGTTGATAAGTCTCCAGTATCAATCCATTCACTTTTTATGGGGATTAGGCATTAGAATGTAGGTAAGACATTCATCTGAGTTTGTTTCAGGGAATGATTTGTTAAAAGTATACTGATATATTTTCCATTTTTCCGATTCATGTGGTAACCATCGTTTACTATTCTACTGTTCGAAATGAGGAATAAAATACAAAAAAAAGATTTAAAACTAGAAAATCATTATATACCACCTATTATGGTGAAGGAGAAATAATTTCATTGGGTCAAATGCTGTCTCACGTGTCTCATACCGATTTTTAGACCGTTCTTCGCACACTGATTTTGACTACGGATAACTCCGTTTACCTGATCAGGATATAGGGCTCACGGCGGGTGTGACAGGGGATGCTTACTCCTCCTAGGCACCTGATACCACCTATGGTGTGTCAAGTGGTCTTTATTTGTCCAGCTCACTATTTTGAATTTTTATAGGAGTTACGTGGTTCACTGCTGATCGTTATCTTCACTTTGCATGTATAGTTAACTATTAAGTATAACCACTCAGATCACATGGATAGTTAACTAATGAATTGAATGTAACCAATCAGATAGCATTTATAGTTAACTAATAAATTAAGCCAATCAGATCACAGACTACATGTATAATGTTAAATATATCCAATGAGATCACATGTATAGTTAACTAATAAATCTAACCAATTATATCACAGGCTATATGTATATTTTACTATTGATCATAACCAATCAGTTCACAAATGATATATATAATTACAAGGGACTGTACTCTTTAAAACACATTTATATTTAACTATTGATAATAACCAATCAGATCACAAACATTTATATTTAACTATTGATAATAACCAATCAGATCACAATGATCACATGTATAGTTAACTAATAATTTGAATATAACCAATAAGAGCACATGTACAGTTAACTGATAAATTGAATATAACCAATCAGATCACAAATGATCACATGTATAGTTAACTAATGAATTAGACCAATCAAATCATAGACTACATATATAATATATATAATATCAAATATTTCCAATGAGATCACATATTAAATGTACAATTAACTATTAGATATAACTAATCAAAACACATACTACATGTACTGCCCTCTATAAAACACAAGGGACTGTACTCTATAAAACACAAGGGACTGTACTCTATTATAGAAAGGACAATAAACACAAGGGACTGTACTCTATAAAACACAAGGGGCTCTACTCTAGTATAGAAAGGACATTAAGCACAAGGGATTGTACTCTATTATAGAAAGGACATTAAACACAAGGGACTGTACTCTATAAAACACAAGGGGCTCTACTCTAGTATAGAGAGGACATTAAACACAAGGGACTGTACTCTATAAAACACAAGGGGCTCTACTCTAGTATATAAAGGACATTAAGCAGAAGGGATTGTACTCTATAAAACACAAAGTAATGTACTCTACTACTCTACTCAGGCCCTGTTGCTGCAGTTACATCCAGATCATCCACTCACACGTATTAATTAATCCAGATCATCCACTCACACGTATTAATTAATCCAGATCATCCACTCACACGTATTAATTAATCCAGATCATCCACTCACACGTATTAATTAATCCAGATCATCCACTCACACGTATTAATTAATGCAGATTACCCGCCTACACGTATTAATTAATTCAAAGTACTTGCCTCAATGTAGAAATAAAAGTTCACTATCGTACTTAAAAGGTTGGGAACACTTCCCCTTTAGCGAGATATTCTCGCTAAAACGCGATTATCCCTCTTTAGCGAGAAATAAACATTACCATAAACAGGTGTTTTGGCGTCTTTATTGGAAATAATGGCAAATCCCGTGCAACGCTGAATAAGCGCGACACGCACTCAACATGATGTGAATTGTTTCTATGAAATTGACAACATAGTCATGAAATTGCATATCAAAGTCGCTGCGCAAGAGGGAAGCAGTCTGAAATCCAATACACATCGTGAGTGTTTTTGTTTTGATTCATATATTTGCAGAAGTATCAGACATTTTAGCACTTTTTCTTCTTTTCACGTGAATCACGAAAAGATGTACTCCGCGGGTGTTTTTCTCGGTTGTACGGGATATATTTATTCTCGCTAGAGAGGGATAATCGCGTTTTAGCGAGAATATCTCGCTATAGGGGAAGTGTTCCCAACCTGTTAAACGGTCTATGTACGTCAGTTTAATGACGAGAGAGAGAGAGAGAGAGAGAGAGAGAGAGAGAAGAGAGAGAGAGAGAGAGAGAGAGAGAGAGAGAGAGAGAGCTTTGCTTTGTCAGCAACAAGTCCAGGTCACACATCCCAGTAGAGAGAAGGGTTATTGCCTCATTTCTGCCACACATAAAGTGGTATGCGATACATTTTATTGACCATAAATACGAGTATAATTGACAATCTTTATATTTATTGCCTTTAATCACTAAAGAAAGGTATGACCTTAAACACGGGGTCGTGGTATTCGCATGTATGATAAAAAAACCTCTCACTGCTCCGTCACCTACAGTACTCTACAAAAACCTCTCACTGCTCCGTCACCTACAGTACTCTACAAAAACCTCTCACTGCTCCGTCACCTACAGTACTCTACAAAACATCTCACTGCTACACCCCCTACAATCGTCCACAAAACATCTCACTGCTACACCCCCTACAGTCCTCTACAGAAACATATCACTGCTACACCCCCTACAGTCCTCTACAAAACATCTCACTGCTACACCCCCTACAGTCCTCCACAAAACATCTCACTGCTATACCCCCTACAGTCCTCTACACAACATCTCACTGCTACGTCCTTTACAGTCCTCTAAAACATCTCCCTGCTACACCCCCTACAGTCCTCTATAGAAACATCTCCCTGCTACACCCCCTACAGTCCTCTACAAAACATCTCACTGCTATACCCCCTACAGTCCTCCACAAAACATCTCACTGCTATACCCCCTACAGTCCTCTACACAACATCTCACTGCTACGTCCTTTACAGTCCTCTAAAACATCTCCCTGCTACACCCCCTACAGTCCTCTATAGAAACATCTCCCTGCTACACCCCCTACAGTCCTCTATAGAAACATCTCACTGCTACACCCCCTACAGTCCTCTATAGAAACATCTCACTGCTACGTCACCTACAGTCCTCTACATAAACATCTCCCTGCTACACCCCCTACAGTCCTCTATAGAAACATCTCACTGCTACACCCCCTACAGTCCTCTACAGAAACATCTCACTGCTACACCCCCTACAGTCCTCTACAGAAACATCTCACTGCTACACCCCCTACAGTCCTCTACAAAACATCTCACTGCTACGCCCCCTACAGTCCTCTAAAACATCTCACTGCTACACCCCCTACAGTCCTCTACAAAACATCTCACTGCTACACCCCCTACAGTCCTCTATAGAAACATCTCACTGCTATACCCCCTACAGTCCTCTACAAAACATCTCACTGCTACACCCCCTACAGTCCTCTACAGAAACATCTCACTGCTACACCCCCTACAGTCCTCTACAAAACATCTCACTGCTATACCCCCTACAGTCCTCTACAGAAACATCTCACTGCTACGTCCCCCACAGTCCTCTACAAAACATCTCACTGCTACGTCCTCTACAGAAACATCTCACTGCTACGCCCCCTACAGTCGTCTACAAAAACGTCTCAATGCTACGTCCCCCAGATTCCTGTACACGTCTAGACGTCGGCGTCATTGACAATTCTTGAATGAGACTTAAAGTTAAAGACACATGGACCTCTCCTCTACCTCTCTAGCTTTTTATGCGATATTTCTAGGAACATCGTTCACTGTTTGTTATCCTTACTTTTTCATGATTGTATCAAACGTAACTGTCGATCATTTCCACGACTTTTTATTTGTATATATTACTATTTATCTGTCTTAACCCTATAAAAAGAACTCGTAACATGTTAACTTACTTAGTTTATGAGTGTCGGGTATGTGCCCTCCATCGCCCAATATACGCTGTCTGGCCGTGTTTACCCAACTCTCTATTTTGTATTTCTTAGAGTAATAAGATTGATCACTGTTCGTTATATTGACCTATGTATAGCTTGCGAATATACCAATAAAATTAAGATAAGTAATCTTAAAGAAAACGAAAATGAAAATGATATATAAAACAATTTGGTAATAAAATACATCGTACTGAATAACCGTGTGGTTGTAAAGCTGTCAAACAAAATTGTATATGTTCAGCATTCGCATAGTGGTAAATGGATTTCTAAATGTTTCCCCACTCCAGTTATCGTTGCTTTAATAAACATTCACAATTTTAACCCCGTTAGTTTTTCACTGCATACAAGCGATGACTTGTAGAGTGTATGAAAGGTAAAGATAACGAACAGTGATCAATTTCATAACTCCTATAAACAATATAAAACATATAGTTGGGCAAACACGGACCCCTGGACACACCATAGGTGGGACCAGGTGTCTAGTAGGAGTGAGAAGTGAGCATCCCCTGTCGACTGGTCACACCCGCTGCAAGTCTTATAGCTTGATCAGGTAAACGAAGCAATCCGTAATCAAAATCAGTATGAAAAAAGCGGTCTATTTTAAGAGACAATTTAAACCCTGGTTCCATGATACCCGAGTGACCGTTAAGTGACCGTTACGTGACCGTTAATTGATCGTTAAGTGTCCATTAAGAGTCCTGTTAAGTGACCGTTAAGTGTCCGTTAAGTGACATGTAGGTAACGTTAAGTGACATTTAGGTACCGTTATGTGACTGTTAGGTGATCGTTAAGTGACGGTCAATTGACCATTAAGTGTTCGTTAAGTGGCCGTTAAGTGCCGGTAGGTGACCGTTAAGTGACGGTCAAGTGACCGTTAAGTGTCCGTAAAGTGACCGTTAAGTGACTGTTAAGTGTCTGTTAAGTGACCGTTAAGGCCCATGGTCTTCTTCTCTTTCCATTTCTGAAATGTCAAGTTAAAATTAATACACTTTGTAAAATTAATGCTGGTTTTATGCACTCTGTAAAATTAATGCTGGTTTTATACACTCTGCAAGGACTTGAATATATACTTTAACCATTAGGTCGTGAGTTAGTGTTGATGTGACATGAACAAACCACACAGCAAATCCTCGTGAAATGTGGACTCACTGGTAAGACATTCATTATGTATCTTAAATTCCATTATTCTAACGCGATATCCATTTGTACATCGATATCAAAATTTACTTTATCTGTAAACAGCGGAATACTATGCTATAACTAGAACTGTCAATGGCACGGCGCTGATGTTTACTTACGTCACTCGATTTATTCATGTACACACTATAAAACTTGTTTTTATAATTAGTGTGTTTATGTCACAGTAGATTTGTAAACTCTAGGCGCCACTAATGAACCAATCCTTGTTTGCTTTCACCAAATCTCCCTAAAACATGTTCTATCAAATCTCCCTAAAACATGTTCTATCAAATCTCCCTAAAACAGGTTCTATCAAATCTCCCTAAAACAGGTTCTATCAAATCTCCCTAAAACAGGTTCTATCAAATCTCCCTAAAACATGTTCTATCAAATCTCCCTAAAACAGGTTCTATCAAATCCCCCGTGTCGCATCAAATCTCCCTAAAACATATTCTATCAAATTCCCCGTGTCGCGTTCGTTTTTATCAAATTGTGTCTTTTTTAGTATGTTCAGAGTCATGTTTGAAACATTTAGAAATAGAATGTACTCTGCAAACTATCAACGAGACAACTTAGGTACTTAATGACAACTCTAGTCCCTTCTAATGGCAGGTACTCATCAAGTTATTTCTTCAACGTCTTAAGTTTGATGTGGACCCGATGGTTGATAATAGAACTTAACAGTTACAAAGTACTGCATCTCTCTCTCTCTCTCTCTCTCTCTCTCTCTCTCTCTCTCTCTCTCTCTGTGTCTCTCTCTCTCTCTCTCTCTCTCTCTCTCTCTCTCTCTGTGTGTGTGTGTGTTTCTCTCTCTGTGTCTCTCTCTGTCTCTCTGTCTCTGTCTCTCTCTCTCTCTCTCTCTCTCTCTCTCTCTGTGTGTGTTTCTCTCTGTGTGTCTCTCTCTGTCTCTCTCTCTCTCTCTGTCTCTCTCTCTCTCTCTCTCTCTCTCTCTCTCTCTCTCTCTCTCTCTCTCTCTCTCTCTCTCTCTCTCTCTGCATCTAACTCTCTCTCTCTGCATCTAACTCTTTTTATCTATCCATCCGTCAAACGACCCATCTATTTATCTATCTACCTATATGTCTATCTTAACCCTTACTGCTTAGTGACCATAAGCGTCGGGCAAAGGCCTAAATTTGAAGCCCTTCACTGGTGTTGTGCCGTCTCCATATGAGTAAGAATTTCTCGAGAGAGACGTTAAACAATATACAATCAACCAATATATCATCTATCTAACTATATATCCACCTACGTTTCTAACTATCTTTATCTATTCATTTATTTCTCTATCTGAAAATGTTGGTGTCCTCTAATACCAGTCAGATCTTACTTGAAACTGGAGGAAGAAAAACGACCCTAGAGACTGCTATCAATAGCTGAAAATGATAATCTGTATGAATCGACAGTTATTTATAACTGCACAATGACAAATCTTTATAAATCTGCAGTTATTTATAACAATAAGAAATTCTATCAATGCAAGGTGAAGATAACGAATCTCATAACTCCTATAAAGGTGAACATAACGAACAGTGATCAATCTCATAACTCCTATCAATGTTAATGATGCCTAAACAATGAAAAATCTGTATAAATCTACTATCATTTATAACTTGACAGTGACAAATCTGACAAATCTGTATCAATCTACTGCTGTCAACTGCACAGTGACAAATGTTATCAATTTATAGTTATTTGTAACTGAACAGTCACAAATCTGTATCAATCTACTGCTGTCAATTTTCAAGTATTTGTACACAGTACATAGTACTATTAGTATCACAGTACAATCAGTACACAGTACAATCAGTACTTCCACTTTTTCGAAAACATACATCCGTATACCTGTAGTATTATCAGTAGATATAATGGTACCTCAGAATGTAGTATTATCAGTAGATATAACGGTATCTCAGAATGTAGTATTATCAGTAGATATAACGGTACCTCAGAATGTAGTATTATCAGTAGATATAACGGTACCTGAGAATGTAATATTATCAGTAGATATAGCAGTACCTCAGAATGTAGTATTATCAGTAGATATAATGGTACCTCGGAATGTAGTATTATCAGTAGGTATAATGGTACCTCAGAATGTAGTATTATCAGTAGATATAACGGTACCTCAGAATGTAGTATTATCAGTAGATATAACGGTACCTCAGAATGTAGTATTATCAGTAGGTATACCAGTACCTCAGAATGTAGTATTATCAGTAGATATAATGGTACCTCAGAATGTAGTATTATCAGTAGATATAACGGTACCTCAGAATGTAGTATTATCAGTAGGTATACCAGTACCTCAGAATGTAATATTATCAGTTGATATAATGGTACCTCAGAATGTAGTATTATCAGTTGATATAATGGTACCTCGGAATGTAGTATTATCAGTAGATATAACGGAACCTCAGAATGTAATATTATCAGTTGATATAATGGTACCTCATAATGTAGTATTATCAGTTGATATAATGGTACCTCAGAATGTAGTATTATCAGTTGATATAATGGTATTGTCAGAATGTAGTATTTTCAGTTGATATAATGGTACCTCAGAATGTAGTATTATCAGTAGATATAACGGTATCTCAGAATGTAGTATTATCAATAGATATAACGGTATCTCAGAATGTAGTATTATCAGTAGATATAACAGTACCTGATAATGTAGTATTATCGGTGCATATTCCATGCACAAGTACTCTGAAGTTGAAATAAAAAATATGCTAGAGTTCCTCATTGACAATATCTTCGATGTCTTCGGCGATCAGGTCTTCCAACAGTATGTTGGAATTCCCATGGACACGAATTGTGCTCCTTTGTTAGCTGATCTGTTGCAATGTTCACATGAAGCAGAACTTAATCAAAAACTTCTCCATGACAAGAAAAAATCTCTTGTTGTGGCCTTCAATTCAACATTTAGATATATCGACGACGTTTTGTCTATTAACATTAATAACTTTCATTCATGTATCGATTCGATATATCCCTGAGTGCTAAAAAAAAACCCACCACAGAGTCGTCAGCGTCTGCTTCATACTTAGATATTTTATTGAAAGTAGATATTAACGGCAAACCGACAACTCAACTGTATGACAAACAGGATAATTTCAGCTCTTCCATCGCCAACTTCCCATATGTATGTAGCACTATTCCATTATCTCCTGTATTTGGTGTTTATATATCTCAACTCATTCGATAAGCAAGAGCTTGTTCTGGGTATAGTCAGTTTTTAAGTCGAGGCAAGCTGCTGACAAACAAGTTGATGGTACAGAGGTTCCAACAATCCCGATTGAAGTCAGCATTTTGCAAATCCTATAGTCGTTATAACGATCTAGTTCGTTAATACAACCTATCATTGGGTCAAATGTTGTCTGACGTGATACATACCGATTGTTAGGCCGTTCTTGGCACGCTGATTTTGGCTACGGTTACCTCTGTTTACCTGATCAGGATATGGGGCTCACGGCGGGTGTGACCGGTCGTCAGGGGATCCTTACTCCTCCTAGGCACCTGATCCCACCTCTGGTGTGTCCAGGGGTCCGTGTTTGCCCAACTACCTATTTTGTATTGATTATAGGAGTTATGATATTGATCACTGTTCGTTATCTTCACCTTTCATAATGGTTCATCAAAAGACATCATAGCAGTGTTTCAGAATGCTAAAATGGAATCTATATTCAGTCGCTTGAGCAAGGGTCACGCTGTGTTTCACATACAATTATTAGGAACTGAGTTGCAGATAAAGACATCACCAGTCTTCCACTGAGTAGCATAAGGCATGGATCAAGATTTCTGTTCGCATGACATCACTCATATTGTAGAATTAAAATTAGCTTCCCCGTGTTCACCGTTAGAAAGGTCAGAGCCCGTTTAAACCTTTTTTTATTTGCAAGTTCTTACAACATGCTTGTTCACTTAGATGTGTGAACCAATTCATTCTGTTCAAACAACGTTGTCAAACAGATTAAAACCATGGATCCTAGACTATCACAAAACGGAATTTGCATACCTTAAGGACATACTGGGATAATAAAGTAATGAAATATTGGCATATATACGGGGAGTTTAGAACACAGACATAGTCTATTTTAAAGTTTGCACTATGCTACCTCTTTACAATTCGCTCTTTTCTAAAAGATTAATCAAAAGCCGCAGCTTCACTTAAGTAATGGTTACCTTTGTTGTGAAAGTATAACATTGATTTACTGAAGGGAACGAATGCTAAGCCTCATTAACCGTTAATTGTTTATCCTTAATTAATGAAGATGGATGTTGAATGTGGGAATTCTCGTTTGTTTTAACCGCAAAGTGATCCCGGTTCTGTTGTAGGAGTGTTGATCCAGTACACATAGCAAGGGTGTTGATAATGATGATCAAAATATGGTTTTCTAAATTTGTATCTATTGTCTGTTAACGTTTTCGAGCGAATTTATAAAATCAATCTTGGATAGTGCTGCCTGACGTGTTTCATACCAACTGTTTGACTGTGTTTACACACTGATTTTGACTACGGATTACTCAGTGTACCTGATCAAGATATAATGCTCACGGCGGGTGTGAAGGGTCGACAAAGGGTGCTTACTCCTCCTAGGCACGTAATTGCCACCTCTGGTATATCCTGGTGACCCTATTTGTCCAACTCTTATTTATTTGTTCCTTTGGTGAGTTATGAGATTGATCACTGTTCGTTAGCTGCATCCATTCATAAACAACCTTGACGATGCATGACTTGCCAGAAGCTGCACTGAATGTCAATGTAGTATTGAATATTAAAGCACTATGGAATGATCAGTTATAACTGAGTGTTTATAAAATATATATCTGTGCAGATAGCTATATCTAGTGTTTTCTATTCTCAGAATGATCTGACAATCTCCTTTCTACGTAATGTCCAGAGGTGTTCCGATTGCAGCAGGGGTTTTGCTGACGTGGGTCGTCATAGGTAATATATGCTGGATTTTGGGGGAAATATTGTTTGTATTTTGTTTCATATTCAGATGGAGAATTTGTAACAGATATAGAAACTCCAATAGACGTAAGGAGTGTAAGTATTTTTTCTTTATTCAAACTTAAGCATGACATACAATGAGAGCTCTTAACTAACCTGTTTGCAATTCGCATTTTGATTGGCTAAGGCACCAGGGGGTTGAGAAAATTGAGCGAACATTAGCGAAACAGAAACATAAATGAGTTTTACGTTATACTAAAATGGCCGTAAACAGATAAAAAATGAAAAGTTAACGGAATATGGACAAACGCCACACAGAATGCTAAACATGTCTTCTGATCTGTTATTTGCAAACGAACAGGTGCACACGTGCCGATAAAACTCAGTCTGCGACCGTGAAATCAGAATTAAGTATCTGTACATACTTTATAGTTATGAAACCACACCGTGTAACCCCAAAGGGACACTGGACCTCCGTCACTAAAGACGATGTACCCCCAACTTCCGGTATTTTATGAAAGAAAGATTCAATTCAATGCTTTCACATTGCACGGTAGTTAAATGGTTAGATTCTTCTGTTTGGTAAAATAAAATTTACTTTTTAATGATTGAGTGACTGCTGCAAAATAAGATCCAGTGGTTAAACACTAAAACCGAAATATCAGTCTGTGTTTTCTTTTATTGAGTTATACTCCGCGGGTACTGAAATACACCTTGTGGTTCTTTCGTGTTGCAAAAAAAATTGATTTATTTCACGGCGGGTGTGATCGGTCAACAGGGGTTGGTTACCCATCCTAAGCACCTGATCCCATCTCTGGTATGTCCAGGGGTCCGTGTTTGCCCTACTCTTAATTTTGTATTCCTTATAGAAGTCTTTGATATTAATCACTGTTCGTTATCTTTACTCCTTTGTCCTAAGAAGCGACTAAATGGGAGGGTGATTGGGTTATGACCACAATAGCCGATGTCCCGTGTCATATCAGGTGCGGCACGATCAAGATCCCTCCCTGCTCAAAGATTGTAAGCGCCGAAATAGGTCTAACTTTTGCAGCCCTTCATCGGCAATTGTGACGTCTTCATATGAGTGTTAAATTTTCGTCCTCTTAAGCAATATATAATCAATTTATCAAATAATCATTTAGGTTTGATCGCCGAGAACATCACACCTTTCAAATGTCGCCAAGGATTCGCCAAGGTCAGTCGCTGGTGCTTTTACTTTCATACAGAGCCCACCAGTATGTTGAACTCCAGCGAGATCTGTTTTGATCAAGGCGCACATATGGCTGTGTTGGATTCAAAGGAAAAGGAAAAGGCCATTACGACTTTCATCGAAGGTGAGTGATGACGGATTCCAATACGGTATTTTCCAGTTCAGATCACTAATGTTACAAACTTAAAATGATCCTTTGGAAGTATAGTCCTTTAAAGAAAGAGGAACGTAGTGACTAGGACTGTGCTATCGGCCTGGATAGTTGAGTGATTAAAACACATGGCTAGTGACTCGGAATCCTAGGTTCTATCCCAAGTCCATCCATTTTTTTCTCAAATTCTTGCTGCAAAGGTATACGACACATAAGGATATATATTTTCACAAAATAAAAATTATATTTAGCAATAAATATGACTAAGGATTACTCCGTTTACCTGATCAAGACATAGGGCGGGTGTGGTCGGTCATCAGGGGACGCTTCCTCCTCCGTGATTGACTATTTGTTTTATGTTGTATTCCTTATAAGAGTTATGAAATTGACCATTCTTCGATATCTTTACCTTTCATTCTTTTTAGAAACGATATCTGACTATTTGGAAGTCTACTGCATATATTGTAGCTGTAATGTTTCTGAGGTTCCTTTCTTTGTTGTGAAATGTCCATATTTGTAGGAGAGTAATGTATAATGTGCATATGTTGGAGACAACTGCTATGACAGTGTGAGTTCTCTTTCAATAAACATGTCAGCAATGTATTTTCTCACAGGGAGTATTGTTAGTTTTCGTCTTATGCATGTTTTAAATGATGAGAAGTAACTTAATAAATTACTTTGAGTGTTGTTGGCCTCTCATTGCAGGTACAATATCAGTTTCGATAATACTGAGGTTGAGTGGGAGGGTGAATTTCAATAGATTCTAACCATGAGGCATTCATATTTTTTTTCAGACATGAACTTTTTCAACTTAATTCAAGAGAGAGACGTGAGTGTATTTTTTCTTTTAAATAAAACGGGAATTAATTAAAAAGGATTGATAGATGCGAATAAAACAGAAATTAATTAGAAAGGATTGATAGATGCGAAAGGAAAGCTAGAAGAGGTAATATTTCAGACAGCATCCATGGGAACAATTGAGTGACCTATATTAAGGCTAATCACCAGTATAGCGGTTAATTTTTGTGTGACTTGTATTGAGGTTAATGTACCAGTATACCGGTTAATTTTTGTGTGACTTGTATTGAGGTTAATGTACCGTATATTGGATAATTCTGGCATGGAGGGAATGCTACTTTTATAAGCGGATGGTGAAAATGGGCCAAAATTCGGAACGTCAGAATTTATGTGCGTCATCAAGAAAAAAACCCTTAAATTTCAAACTACCCCTTTGAGAAAAAAACCCAGTAGAATTCCTGACGCCAAAATCATCCAACATGCATAATGTATAAATGGTTTCAGAAACTACATCAAATTGCAAGAAGCGACTGGGATACTGAAATTCAAAGGAGGGAGTGTAAGTTTCAACAGTTATTTTGATATGAGTTATTCCACTTTGATATGAGTCGTTCCCCTTTGATATGAGCTATCCCCCTTTGGTATAATTATTCTTCTGTATGCTTTTTTTACCTTTGGTATGAGTTATGCACCTTTGGTATGATTTATTTATATATATTATGAATTATTCCCCTTTGGTATGTGTTATTCCCCTTTACTATGTGTTGGCGTTTATTAATCCCCATTGGTATGCGTCTTTCCCATTTGGTACGCATTATCCCTGTTTGTTACAAGTTATTCACCTTTGATGTGAGTTGTTCCCCTTTGATATGCGTTATTCACCTCTGATATGGGTTAAAAACCTTTGGCGTGCATTAATCCTCTTTGGTATGCGTCATTTCCATTCGGTATGCATTATTACCGTTTGTTATAAGTTATTCACCTTCGCTTTGAGTTATTCTCCTTTGGAATGGGGCATTCCCCTTTGGAGTGAGTTATTCCCCTGGTATAAACATTATTTACTGCGTTATTACATTTGGCATATACTGTAAACAAGGAAAATAACTTGCATAGTTTATTTTCGCTATATTCGCTGAAACAAAATTTTCGCGAATTCAACATTCACTGAACTAATCTTTCATATTGATAAGAAATCAGATTAGGATATTTAGATTTGTTTTTCCTCGAATTAAACTGACCACGATTTTTTTTTCAACCGCAAAATTAACAATAGTATACGTTCTCCTAAGTGTAATACTATGTCTAATACATTGGTGTACACCTTTCCATTGATATACTCTCTTGCATTATTCTTTTTATTAACCCCAGTTCGTGTAAGTTTTATTACCCAATATGATTTACAATGCAGACAGTAAGAGACAGAGACAGATAGAGCCTATTTAAAGAAATTTCTAACGGCTTAAGTAACTGAAATTTCAGTACCATTTGCGTATCTTTCACTTTTATGATAAATAAAATACTGTCAGTGAAACATCGCACTATTTGTCTCTCATTAAGACCCACTACTCAATAAGTATTTAGTAAGTATTTGTAGAAATTGCGCTAGTTCTTGGGGAAACAAGCGTCTCTTAGCAATATTTTGTCCAATGATTATCGCCAACCAAACGATGGTTTTATCTTATTGCTATCAGAGTTTAGCCCATGGTTTTATTTGATACGCATAATTCTATCGAATGACTTTTTATACTCCTAGGTTTTGGTTTTATCTAACATGATACAGATCTTTGTTGTGTCATGGCGGGTGTGACCGGTCGACAGGGGATGCTTTCTCATCCTAGGCACCTGGTCCCACCTCTGGTGTGTACAGAGGTCCGTGCTTGCCCAAACATCTCTTTTGTATTGCTTACAGGAGTTATGAGATTGATCACTGTTCGTTATCTTCATCTTTCATGAATATCAGTAGTTTAATCTTCACTCTAACGCCAAGTATTTTACATTGTGCAAACTAAAAGGTCATCCCCTAAAATGATCCCCTGTATAACTCATCATCATTATCATCATCGTAGTCGTCATCATCACATGTATATTTAATGGATGTATATTTAATTGCTGTTATAAAATTTAGAAATTCATTTCAAACTTAAGGATTATCTCCCTCATGCATAGCTCTTATCCTTGGACGAATTTGGCTCCACTTGTTTGGCACGCTGTTTTTGGCTATATTTAGATCTAAAACTTCATAGTTATTTCGGATTTCAAACATTTCGGTTGAGCATCACTGAAGAGACATTATTTGTCGAAATGCGAATCTGGTGCATCAAAATTGGTACCGTACAAGTTTTACATGTATAACGGTACAACATTGATCGATTTATAAATCGTATGATCCCGTATTATAATGGCAAAATTTCACTGGCAATTAAATGAAATTAGAAAATAGTGAGTACTCGTACAGTAATATGACATTGTTGTTCTGTGTTTCATTTCTAAGCAATATATTTACCAGAGAGACGGTTTATAAAATGGCTGATCAAACTTCCGGTCACTTTTGTAATTGTAATTAAAAGATTTATATAGCGTCCTATCAACATTAGTTCTCTAAAGCGCTTTACAAATGTGAAAGAAAAGATAATATAAAATCGATGTGCACATACATGTGAATAAAATAAAATAAAATAAAATATGTCAGAATTAAAATGTATAAATATTATTATTGAATTATAGCGATATGATATGATTTTCCTAATAACATATGAAACAATTTAAAACAACCCTTAGGAATAATTAAATACATAACAAGGACATAGGCATAATAACAAACAGTATGTTAGGTTTTTTTTTTTTTTTTTTTTTTTTTTTTTTTAGATTTTTGTTGTTTTTTTGTTATGTTTTTGTTTTTGTTAACAACACTGTAAGAGCTGTATGTAAGAGCACTAAGTATATAAAAATAATCACAAATTAAAAGCTAATCTAAAGAGATGCGTTTTGGGGTCCACTTTAAAATAAGACAATGAAGTACACGTTCTTCCACTAGCCATTTAAAAGAAAATCAACGTCCGAGAACAAAAAAACAAAACAAAAAAAAAAACCCACCAGAAATGAAAAACAGAAGAATAATAATTCGTTTAATAGGTAGTCTAGAAAAAAAAAGCAATGTCAAAATATCTATAGAAAATCTACAGTCTAGTTCTAATGACACACCTGAGCGCACACACAGGTAAAGTCTCCAGTGAATGGCAGATGGGATGACGGTGCAGAACGAAAGTTAAAAGTACATTTTACCACCAAATATACTACATTTCACCAAACATATATATTTTACCACAAAATATACAACAGTTAACAGCAAAACATACTACATTTCACTGCAAAATATACTACATTTCACTACAAAGTATACTACATTTTAGCCTAATACAAAATATACTACAATTTACCACAAAATATACTGCGTTTTACCACAAAATATGCTACATTTCACCACAAAACATACTCCCCTTCACCACAAAATATACTCCCCGTCACCACAAAATATACTACAAATGTAATGAAAAATATTCAGAACGGTCAGCTATTTGTGCCCAAGTCATAAGTTCCCTAACTAACATGCACTATTTGAATGAATGCAGATATTTGTCTCCTGTGACAATGTATCGGACTGTCTTACATCACGGCTCTTCTGGAAATGATCCGGCTGCTATTATTCCGGCGTCACAGAGCTATTTGCAGATAACGATGCGTTAATCTATTTTCAAAGGCGTATTCGAGATGACATACTCGTGATTGTTACAGTCTACACGGATGTGTTGCTTGTTATTGTTACCTTCATTCACCATACCACAATTGTTTCAAGTAACATAACTTTTCTTTTGACAAACCTGAATACCATGGTCCATCTGCCAACTGACCCAATAGTTTACTCAATAATACCCAAATTGTATAGTTGGTAATTCATTCAAAGTAGCATGACCCTTGGTATATGATTAGGTTGCAATTATATTTTCATATTTACAGTTTGTGAGGACTACAAGATCCACGGTTTACAGAGTCCTAAATATAGGTTCATCTCTAATGCAAAGGTAGGTGTTTTTGTAACAAACCCTCTCCAAAAAAAAAAAAAAACCCAGAAAAAGTAATCACGTGACATATTCCAATTAGTTGTCGCCCGTCGTATGTTAAGCAATGGATAAATAACGAAATGGTGTTGAATAATTAAGAGAAAACATTGCCACCGAGGTGGGCGTATATTCTCTGAACTATTATTTATCTTACTTAAAAACATTCCATTGATTTATCCCCTATCCAACTATTCTCTTGATGAAAATATATAATACGAGCACTCTGAACATAGTCATGCGACATATATGGTATGTTGTAAGGACCTATCCATCTATCCAACAGTAATACCGAGAACACTGTCACACAAGTTCTTACATCATTTCATAGAAAACGAAAAATGAATCTGAAGTAAGGTACGGTGAACATATACTGTTCTTAATGATATTATTTTTGGATGTAGAATCTGTATAGATGACCACTCAATGGTCACTGATTTGTGTCACGTGTTATTGACGTTAAGTTTCCTGTATATATAGATTGCCATTCAATGATCCGTGTCACGTGTTGGTGACGTTAAGTTTCATGTTTGTATAGATTGCCATTCAATGATCTGTGTCACGTGTTGTTGACGTTAAGTTTCATGTTTGTATAACTTGCCATTCAATGATCTGGGTCACGTGTTCTTGACACTATCTTGTACACGTAAGATTCCTCTAGGTTCACCCCCACATCACAGAGCAAACCTAACCACGCCTACTGGATTCTCTGTCAAACTGTCCTCCATTCCGGGTGCAGGGATGGGCGCATTTGCAGATATATTCGTACCAAAATACACGATACTTGGCATGTACGAAGGACAGACCCACACCCGGGACACCTCGGCTGATTTATATTCTTGGCAGGTAAGATTTTGATTTCAAATAAGAGTCTAGAGTTTGATGTGATTTAAGATGTTCTTATATCAAATATCATTCGCGACAAATATCACAAACCCTGAACCATATTACTATTTTATTTAAACCGTTTCATCTCGATAAGAAATGTTCCATCTCAACATCAAACCGTTCCTTTCAAACCGTCCATCGTTCCGCCCCCAGATCAAAGCGTTTCGCTCTCGTCTGAACCATTTGTAACCTCAAACCGTTCGTCCCCGCATGGTCATTCAGAGTTCGCGCCTGACAGTCACTGTAGGGCAGCATGGCGCTTGGTGGAGGTGGGAAAAGTTTATAATAAATACTCTTGATTTGACACAATATTCTGAAAGTTGTATAAGGCTGGGTCAAATAAAAATAGCTTACAGACAAATTACCAATTCACCACGGCATGGCAGGGCATAGTTTTATTTCATGTAAAAGGAGAAAGTAGCTTTCATCAAAGATTGTGAACTGCAGTCAGGTTACTGAAGAGGAAAATATGTGAAAATGGATTTTCATTTTGAATTGAAAAATAAATAATTAACGTTAATGTTACTGCTCATGAAATGTTCATGCAGTTCTTTTAAACAAGCATAATGTCAAATTATAATATCTATTTTAAGCAGTATACCTCTTACATTAATATGAATTTGGCATGTTTGCATGGAAGTGTTGGAAAACTGATTGGAATTACTGATTTGTTAGTATTTCAAATGGATTGATGCCATCTTTAAAAGTAGATATGAAGAGATCGAAACACTAAGAGCTGCTATAACGGTGTACATGTACACGTACTAGTCTATGGAATAATTGAGCCCACCCTATAGGTCCCCGTCTTACTTGTCTACGGGAGAATTGAGCCCACCTTATAGGTCTCCGTCTCACTTGTCTCCGGGAGAATTGAGCCCACCCTATAGGTCTCTGTCTCACTAGTCTCCGGGAGAATTGAGCCCACCTTATAGGTCCCCGTCTCATGTGGCATTGGCTACCTTGATATCCTTCTCTAAATTCTGACAGGTGTCGTTAAAAATTTAAAATTCTTAATTAGTATTCATTGTTGAATTACATTGATAAAATTAAGAAATTAATTTCAAAATTAAGAATTATCTCCCTCATACATAACTCTTATCCTTAGACGAATTTGACTCCACTTTTTGGCACTCTGTTTTACCCTAGAATAGCTCTTATAAGTTTATTGTTATTTCGGTTTAAAAACATTTCGGGTGAGCATCACTGAAGAGACATTATTTGTCGAAATGTGCATCTGGTGCATCAACATTGGCACCATATAAGTTTTACACGTAAACTTCTAAATATGGTATGCATAAGAAAAAATGGATCCAAACAGTTCAACGAGCTCTATATACTGTGATGTACATTTTTTTAATAGGTATGAACCATTGATTTGAAGTTAAGAAGAAATACAGAATGGAAATTAACTCTTTTTGAGGAAAAAATGTCTGCATAAAGTAATCAGAAAAGTCATAAAAATTGACTTAACTGTGACAATGTTACTGAAATTACCCAAAGCAATTGTTATTCCTAAATAAAGCTTTTTCCTTGGTTTTATTTTAGACGACATTTCAACCCCTGGTATATTCAGGAGCCCGAGTCTGCCCAAATCTCTATTTTGTATTGCTTATTGGAGTTATGAGATTGATCTCTGTTCGTTATCTTCATCTTTATAGGAGTTAAGAGATTGATCACTGTTCGTTATCTTCACCTTTATAGGAGTTATGAGATTGATCACTGTTCGTTATCTTGGACTTTCATACATGTAAATTTTAAGATGTAGAATTTAAAGCACGTGTAACTGTATGTATCAAATTATGTCCTTCAATTTTGAAATGTTAATTATTCTAAATAAATTAAACCGATGTACTGTATCTGAAATCCAGGTTAATCCTTTTGTTCCCAATGCGTAACGTTCTAAATGAGAATCACCCGTTCCCTATTTTAAAGTATTCTGCTCTCGTTAAGAGTAATTTCGTCCTTGCCAAGAACTGTTCTGTTGAAACCGTTGAATGTTCGTCCCAACAAATAAATTTTCATTCCCCAAACAAAACATTTCGTCCAGAAACCGATCAGCGTTTCAGTGTTGTAATAGTACACCTCAGTGTCTGTATCATCGCATACATATCTGTGATTCTGTGAAATTCAGCTGCCATAAATCATGTTACGACTCTAATATCTCTATATAATAATAAAATCTGGAAATAGGACTGTTCTGTAGTTATGATTATCTTACTGGGTCTTGCAAAGGCAGTTCGTATTTTCAGGTAGACATGCAAGAGACCAATGGAACCTATATCATAGACGCCTCTGATCCTGCCTGCTCGAATTGGCTCAGATTCTTCAATGCTCCATCTTCATACGAACAGGAAAATGTGGTCCCCGTGTCATGTGCTGGGACCATCTTCTATATGGCTTCACGTGACATCGAACCTGGAACGGAACTTTTGGTGTGGTACGGGGACAGTTATGGAAGATATTTAGGGGTAAACCGTATCCACCCGGGTAAGTTAGTATTTGTTTTCTTTGCTTGCATGCTATTTTCTGCAAAATGGAAGACGGATAAAACATTGGCAGCTTTTCTAGATGTAGCATTTAAAAAAAATAAATACCTTATTTTGCTAGTCTTTTTGAACAACTATATGACTAATAGTGTAATTCAGAAAAATAACATTGTCAAAATGCTTGGCATTCTCCTTCGATATTCTTCTCAGCTTTGAATTCAAATGTAGCTCTGAATGCATTGTTTTACACAACATTCAAACGCGCAATATAAACGCAGTTCCTTGTTGTGTAGGGGCGGTAAACAATATACAGTATTTGTTTGTATAGATGTTTCGATGAGATGGTTGGCATTGATGTATGTACAATGATTCTTTTCTTTCAGAGAATGACCTTAATGGCTCATTTGCATTTCGAGCAAATGTGTTAACGTTTGACGACAATGACCGACTCATATTTGATAACTGGGCACCTGTTACATACCAAAACTGGTTCCTAAACACGGAGGACGAGGCCGACACACCGGTTGACCACATTTTCGGTCTCCTGCTGACATATCATCACGACGAGCAATGGCGATGGGTGGCGGAGAGGAACTACTCGTATTACACTGGAGAAGAAGGACTGAAACTTCCGTTCATTTGTGAGCATTCGCCATTCCACGTTGAACCGGGATGATGTTTGTAAATTCAATACAATCAGATGTGTGATTGATGTCTATATGCTATTGAATAAACCTTACAAAGTCACTATAGTAATCTACAATACTCTTCTCCAGTCAGCTTTCATATGGGGTGAATATGACAAAAGGTATCAAAATGGATCCCCCAAATACTATACCCCATTGTAAATAGGACCACAATAGTTTGATCATGTTCATGGTTTTAATTGCTTGTTCGTTTACTTATATCAAGACATCACCAGATGTAGGCGAAGTATCACAAATTCAGAATTCAAAGCCGTATCAGTGAGGGTTCTCTGACTTACCAAGGACTATTACACCATATGACCTGTACTCTGAGTCATATACAAACGCTCCGTGGTTCTCCTATCTAAATACTCATTGTCGTCCATATGTAAAACTTATACGCATTTCGACAAATAATGTCTCTTTAGTGATGCTCAACCGAAATGTTTGAAATCCGAAATAACTATGAAGTTTTAGAGCTAAATATAGCCAAAAACAGCGTGCCAAAAAAGTGGAGCCAAATTCGTCCAAGGATAAGAGCTATGCATGAGGGAGATAATCCTTAATTTTGAAATGAATTTCTAAATTTTATAATAGTCAAAATATCGCAGTAAAACTCGAAACAAAACGACGCATGGGTCTTTGCTTTTGCTTCATACTTAATACTGTATTAAACATAAATAATAACGGCAAACCAACAACTCATATTTACGCAAAACGAGATGGAGTAACATTGTTAATCGTCAACTTTATATTAACATGTATCAACATTCCATTATCATCTCTATAATACCGGGTTATGTCTCTCAGCTGATTGGATAAGCAAGATCCTGTTCTACATATGATCAGTTTATAAATCCAGACAGACTACTGAGAAAGAGTTTGATGTTGTGGGGGTTACAACAGTCTGGTTTAAAGTAGACATTTTGCAAATCTTATGGTTGTTATAATGATCTACTTTGCATTTACAACCTATCATTTGATCAAGTGTTGTCTGACGTGTTTCATACCAAGGCAAGTCTTTACACACTGATTTTAACTACGGATTTCTCTGTTTTTAGCTCTTCTGAGCCAAAGGCTCAAAGAGCTAATGCTATGGCCATTTGTGCGGTGTGCGGTGTGCGGTGTGCGTAAACTTTTTAGAAAAAGGGCTATAACTCAAGAACCCCTTGGCCAATTTCTTTCAAATTTGGTACAGGGTATCATTGGCCCAAGGGCTTTCATACATACTAAATAAAGGGATGTGACACTTTAACAAGGGGAGATAATCAGGAAAATACAAACAAAAGTAGTGGTTGCTAAAAAATCTTCTTCTCAAGAACCACAGGGCAGATTATCACCAAACTTACACATAAGGATGAGGATATGTTGTAGATTAGAAATTGTTCAAGGCATTACCCTGGGGCAAAGGTCGTGGTCTCAAGGTCACTTCAAAGTTGACCTAAATTTAATTTTTTTTTAAATTCCTTAAATCTTAGATATTTTAGCCATTATAAAGACTAGGATCATCAAATTTTGACAGTTGATGCATCTTAGGACCTTGTGTCAAGTTGTCTCAAAAGTAGGTCACGGTGACCTACTTTTTGAATTTTGCAGGTATTTATTTTAAAATTAATTTTGATGCATATCTTGGACACTTTGAAGCCTATGATCATCAAAACTTGTCAGTTGGTGGATCATGGAACCTTGAAATGCGTCAACTGAAAAATAGGTCACCGTGACCTACTTTCTGAATTTTATGGCTTATCATTTATAGATATATTTTAAGTTGTTATTTCAAATACCGAGAGGTTTAGAATCATCAAATCTTGTAAGTTGATGCATCTTGAGGCCTAGAAACATATTTATAAAAAAGTAGGTCACAGTGACCTACTTTTTGAATTTTGCAGATATTCAAATTTCACATTTTCAATTTTAGATGCATATTTTGGGCACTGTAAAACCTAGGATCATCAAACTTTGTCAGTTGATGCGTCTTCGTCTTCGGTTTGTGTCGACCAAAAAGTAGGTCACCGTGACCTACTTTTGGTATTTGACAGCTAAATTACTATATTTCAGACACTATTTGACCTACAATCATCAAACTTTGACAGTTGATGCATCTTGAGTCAACGGAGTGTGTCGACCAAAAAGTAGGTCACCTTGACCTACTTTTGGAATTTGACGGCTATATTTATATATTCAGATACTATTTGACCTACAGTCATCAAACTTTGTCAGTTGATGGGTCTTGCATGTTCGAAGGGTTTCGACCAAAAAGTAGGTCAGCTTGACCTACTTTTGGAATTGGACACCTATATTTATATATTTCAGATACTATTTGACCTACAGTCATCAAACTTTGTCAGTTGATGCGTCTTGCATGTTCAAAGGGTGTTGACCAAAAAGTAGGTCACCTTGACCTACTTTTGGAATTGGACGGCTATATTTATATAATTCAGATACTATTTGACCTACAGTCATCAAACGTTGTCAGTTGTTGGGTCTTGCATGTTTGAAGGGTGTTGACAAAAAAGTAGGTCACCTTGACCTACTTTTGGAATTTGACGGCTATATTTATATATTTCAGATACTATTTGACCTACAGTCATCAAACTTTGTCAGTTGATGGGTCTTGCATGTTCGGAGTTCGATGACCAAAAAGTAGGTCACCATGACCTACGATTGGAATTTGACAGCTATATTTCAATATTCAGATACTAATTGGCTTAAAATCATCAAACTTTGTCAGTTGATATTTCTTGGGTTCTCAAAATGTGTAAACCAAAAAGTAGGTCACATTGACCTACTTTTTTTGAATTCTTAGGATTTAACTAAAGAGTTAGAATACTAAGAGGCTAAGAATAGAAATGGTGGGGTTGTACAATTTATCAGAAGAGCGATTCTAGGCCCTTGGGCCTCTTGTCAAGATATAGGGTGTGATAGGTCAACTCCTCCTAGACACCTGATCACATCCCTAGTATGTCCAGGAGTCCGCGTTTGCAATACTTTTAATTTTGCATTCTTTTTAAAGGGTTTTGAGGTTGATCATGCTCACTATTTTATCTCTTCGTGAGATTGATCACTGTTCGTTATCTTCATCTTTTAATACATATACAAGCATTGCACTGTAGCACAGATTACATAAGACCTGGGGTTAAAATTGGGTTAAAATAGGGATCCAGTGTATTTAATGAGAATATACATCTTTAAAAACACCTCTTTCAATATAAAAAAAGGACGCACTACGTCATATCCTAAAATAAACTAATACAACTAAGCAATATATATTCATTGGGTTTTTTAATTATGAACTCTGGGGTTAGCGATTTTTATTTTCATGTTAAAGAATCGTCGATATACACTTTTACCATGATACATACATACTGGTAGAAGTCAAATCAGAAATGTCTTTTAATGTATTACAACTTTCCTCATTATCGGGGTTTTCAATGCTAGGTGAAATAATGCAGTGTACTTTTTCTTCAGGTATATCGATCCCCATATGACTTATCAATATTAATGATTGAAAGTTGAAAACCTCTATTAATTTTCACTCAATATTGTTTAATCCAATCATTAACCAAATGAATTGCGTATGTCACCACCTGACAAACAAAAAAGCTCAGAAATATGTGTGAACATCAGAAAATCATACATGTTTGTCAAACAAAATGATAAATATAGATAAGAAATTGTTAAAATAAAAACATCTTTATGTGAACAGCTTAGAAAAACTACTAATTCATGAATATGTATAAAGTAATTTCAGACATTATGAAAACCTATGAATTGTATGCATGCAGTCGAAGGAATACCAGCATAAGAGTAATGCAACAAGGCAATGTTTATTTTAAATCACAAATAATTGATTATGCATGGAAAATATTGACCTTTCAACTCTATATTTCACCATTTTTCATTTTATTCAGTGAATAACATTCCTCTGAAATATGTATTTCTATTCGTATGAAAGGTGAAGATAACGAACAGTGATCGATCTCATGCACAAAGTTAAATTTACGAAAGATTGTTGCTAAAAGCTATGACATCACGAGGTTCGATCTACCTTAACTAGCGTTAGGAAATCCATCATATGAGTGAACCAATCAATACACATGAATGCAATCCTCTCCAAATACGTAAATTACATGCACTCTAGTCTGCCGTATAACAAAGGAAACACATCCGCCATGTTGATAGTAAGTATTCACTCCAGATAGTACGGCTGCCTTCTTATGAAAGGCGAAGATAACGAACAGTGATCGATCTCATAAGACCTATAAGCAATACAAAATAGATAGTGGGGCAAACACGGACCCCTGGACACATCAGAGGTGGGATCAGGTGTCTAGCATGAGTAAGCATCTCCTGTCGACCGGTCACACCCGCGGCGAGCCGTATATCCCGACCACGTAAACGGGGTTCTCCGTAGTCAAAATCAGTGTGCCAAGAACGGCCTAACAATCGGTATAAAACACTTCAGACAGCATTTGACACAATGATAGGTTGTATTGACGAACTAGATCATTATAACGACCATATAATTTGCTGACTTCAATCGAAACTGTTGAAACTCCTGTAACATTAACTTGTTTGTCAGTAGCTTGCTTGCAGATAGAACACACGTTTTGATGAGTGTATCCACTAATGATATAATTGTTTATTGACCTCCCAGCCAGAAGTAAATTTTGATAGGTATAAAGGTGTATTTATTTTCGTAATGATAAAATACTGTTCCCTTGTTGGCATCAGTGGAGGACATTTAGCATATTTCCACTACAATTTGTATCGGTAATGAACCGCTTATTTGTTCTCAAGCCTTAAAGATTATCTTATTATCTTTATTAGCTAACGGATTATCTTTTATACGAAACACGTCAGACTACGTTCGGTTTAACAGCATGTTCTGATTGTAAAGATGACCAAAAAAAAACTGGCCATAGAAAGACTGTTTCAACCTCTGTATAAAAGGCGTTATTCGTTCAGTATCCACCGGCAATGATATATAAGTCATCGTGCAATGATATATAACTCATCGGGTAATGATACATAACTCATCGGGCAATGTTACATAACCCCATTGTTAATCATACATAAATCCATTGGCAGTGCCACATAATTCCTCAGGAAACAATACCTAATTTTGGTAACGATGCATAAATCCATTGGTAATGTTACACAGCGCTATTGGTAATGATAAAAAACTCCATTGTTAATCATACATAAATCCATTGGCAATGCCACACAATTACTCGGGGAACAATATCTACTTCTTTAAGTTGGTAACGATGCATAACTCCATTGGTAATGTTTCATAGTGCTATTGGTAACGATGCATAACTCCATTGTTAATGTTACATAATGCAATTGGTAATGATACGTAACTCCATTAATAATTTTACATAACGATATTGGTAACTATACATAACTCCATTGGTAATGTTACAGTAACGCTATTGGTAACAATACAAAAATTCATTGGCAATGACACACAATTACTCGGGGAACAATACCTAGCTCTATGGACAATGATACATTTTAAGGAAGGAGAAGTATGTCCTGAAATAAAACGATATTATCGTGATATTTTAAAAACAATTCGTGATATATTGCGACACATTTTCTTGACGATGACCATCCCTACACTATAAAGATACCCCACAGTTCAAAGGACATAAGCGCCTGGCATAGGCCTTTACTGTATAGCCCTTCACCGGCAGTGGTGACGTTGCCTTATAAGTGAAAAAATCTCAAGCGAAGCATTAAACAATTTACAAGCAACTATAACTCCATGAACAATGATACATGTATATATGTTCATGGGGATTTATACCTAAGTTAACTAAGTGACTGCGTGGATTTAGATATTCCAAAGTCAGTTTGCTATATCAAACGTGCTTCAGTATCCATCACATTAGACGCATACCGTATAAGTTTTACATCGATACCCGCACATTTTTAGTCCCAGCTCTGTGCTTAGATCAATAATTGGTTATTGATTGCTAATTCCAAATTGATGGAATATGTCTATTTTGGAAAACGTTATCTCCTTAAATCGTTTGAAGTTAATTGATGTTTGATAATAAGCAATTTCGCTAAATTATTAATTTACGGAATAAGGTTTACACAGGATGGAGAACATATTTTAATGACATTCTGAACTTTAACGTGTGTCCACTCACTGTATATGTAATAACCTCCTTGTCTTTCCATTTGTCTCCCAGTGATGTTTCCCCTAATTACCGGCGTGAGTGGAACACTTTGCTCGACAGGGGATGCTCACTACAACTAGACAAATGATCCTACCGCTGGCGTTGGCGATAATCAGTGTTTGTCCAACACTATTTTATCCCTTGTCGACTGGTCACACCCGCCCTGAGCCCTATATCCTGATCAGGTAAAGAATCGTTATGAAAAAAGTATTTGACACAAAGATAGGTTGTATTGGCAAACTAGATCACTATAACAACCACAGAATTTACAAAAGGTTGACTTTAAAAGAGACTGTTGAAGCCCCTGTGCCATCAACTTGTTTTTCAGTAGCTTGCCTCGTTTCAAAAACTGACCATACGCATCACAAGCCCTTGCGTACCGAATCAGTTGAGAGATATACACTCATGTGCAGGTGGTAATGAAATATTGCCACATTTGTCCAACTCTCTATTTTGTATTGATGATGGGAGTTATGAGATTGATCACTGTTCATTATCTTCGCCTTTTATAGATAAGGGAAGGTGACGATGGAGAAGTTGAGTTGTTAGTTTGCCGTTAACAGCTACTTTCAATGAAATGTCTGAGTATGAAGCAGAGGTGGATGACTGTGGTGTCTTTTATTTTGAGCTAGCTCGGATATATCGAGTTGGCATATGAATGTAAGTTATTATTGTCAATAAATAAAACGTCGTCAATATATCTAAATGTCGAATTGAAGGACACAGCAAGATATTTGTTCTTCTCACGTGGAAGTTTCTGAATAAATTCTGCTTATATGCATATAAAAATAGGTCAGCTAACAAAGGGGGTACTCTATCAGTTTATTACCATACTCCCATTGATTGGTTATTCGTGTTCAAATACAAGGTCAACGTTTTGAGTTTGATGATTTTAGGAATGTACCACACCTTGTGTTGGTAGTTTGAATACTCCTTTGCCATATATTTCTATAGAACTATGGGTTTCTCGCCATTATACCCTAAACTTATTAAGTTTAGAAAATAAATACACATATCAACTCATTTTATTTTTTTTTTTTCAAATTCGAATGGTTATTTACATCTTTTAATTTAGATCAACGTTATTGTAGTCCTAGGTATCCCACACTCATAGGATTAAGATAGATATGTTTAGACTTATGGAAGTGATATTATTAACAGAGGCTACTGACAAACACGTTGGTTGTGCAGAAATTCCAAGTCTCGTTTACAGTCAGCATTTCGCAAATTCTATGGTCGTTATAACGATCTAGTTTGCTAATACAACCTATTATTAGGTTAAATGCTGTCTGACTTATGTCATACCGATTGTTAAACCGTTCTTGAAACACTGCTTTTGACAACGGATAACTCCGTTTATCTGATTAAGATGTATATGGCTCACGACGGGTGTGGCTGGTCGACAGGGGATGTGTAATCCTTTTAGGCACCTGATCTCACCTCTGGTATTTCCATCGATCCTTTTTTGCTCAACAGTTTATCTTGTATTGTTTATAGGAGTTATGAGATTGATCACTGTTCGTTATATTCACCTGTATAGGAGTTATGAGATTGATCACTGTTCGTTATATTCACCTGTATAGGAGTTATGAGATTGATCACTGTTCGTTATATTCACCTTTATAGGAATTATGAGATTGATCACTGTTCGTTATATTCACCTTATATGTCCTCATCTAGTAACAGGGTAATCCGTAGTCAAAATTAGCATGCGAACATATTCAACATATTTTATGATGAAAACGCATGTATTGGTTTTTATTTGGTTTTTTCATAAATTTGATCGTGATACCAGAGCGCATTTTACAAACGGACTTACAACTGAGGGTTTACTTCACTTACAGAAATTATCCTGTTGATTGTCACAGCATTCACCACTGTAGTAAAATATGTGACACTATTCAGTCTCAGAAACATTTTAGGTAACGATTGTTTAATACAATTCAAGACTAGCGGCTTGCAAATCTCAACTTAAAATGTAAAATACATTATGCATGTAAAATACTGTTTCAAATAGAGTTAAAATTTGCAATACTTTTGCAGATAAGAAATACAGTAGGTTTCTAACTTACATCTGTTATCAAATGAATTATGTCAGTATATGAAATAAGCGTTGATAGAAGCAATATTGTTTCTGTCTATAACAGATACATGTACCTAGTAGTAGGCCACAATTAACATATAGAACCAGCAAGTTAAATGTAGTGCCTTAAATAGCAATCAAAACTGCATAAATCCCTTAAGCGTAACTAACGAACGAACTAAACGATATAAGCGATTATACCGGGGCATATAAGTCACCCTTCTAGAATTAAAACATAGCAACACAAAATATCCACTGTATGGAAAGAGAGATAACTCTTGAGGAAAAAAGTACAAACACAGATGTTTCACACAATGTGTTGTTTACCATTTAATAGTTTGAACCACTAGTTATATATTTACTGAATATTTTTTTCTTGAATAAATGTTTGCATCCAACCTTTTGATCGTCCTTAAGAATATCATAGTTTTAAACCTCTACAGTTTATGTATGTAAAATGTCAGTGTATTCTGTAAAGCTATAACTTACTCCTCTTATCCTTGTTTGTATTTCGCCGAAAATAATTTGTTATGTCGCCAAAACCTATTTCATTACATGAATGTTTATCAGTTAGACGAAATTATGAATATTTGATATTCCAGAGAGGACTCCCTTTTTACCACACGATCATAAATTCACGTCACCGATATTTGTCCAATTTACTGACACTGAAGTAAATCACTTCTGCAGAGGTGAAAGATCCCATAACATTGATATATAAAGTAGTTAAAGAGAAAAATCGTAGTTAGATTTCATTGGAATTTGCTTTAAAAATTCATAAATATCCTTAACATCGTTGACCGAAGGCGAACATCGTCAAATTCGGGGATATTTTATTTCAGTAACAAGCATCGATTATAACAACGTCAGAATAAGTTGTACCTCCCCCAAGCAAGATTCGCATAACACCGTTTCCCCTCCTGATTTCACACAAAATAACAGCAAACAATCCTAATCGACATCTCCACAAGATTGGTTGTCTCTACTATCAATGACTATGTATATTTTGGACGATTTCAAAGTTACAATGTAAAGTTAAAATGACTGGTGCATCCTATATAGAGAGATTGAAGATATATATTATCAAAGAAAAATAATTCAGAAAAAACCGATCATATGGCAAGCAAATTTAAACATATAAAGCTGAGCACTTCAAAACGAAAATAAACAACGATGATATATTATGATATTTTCCCGCGATATAACAATAAACAAGTACATCGTGACGTACGTTTTGCTTTGACGTCATATAGCTGATCTACTTTGATATTGTTATGAAGCAGAATTTATTCCAACTCTTTTACATGAGAAAAATATCCTGATGTGGCCTTCAACCTGATAGTTAGATGTATCGACGTTCTTTTATCTATCAACAATAATCATTTTCATTGATATGTCGACTCTTTATGTCCCAGTGAACTGAGTCTTCTACATCTGCTTCGTACTTAAATATTCTATTGAACATATCAATGCTAACAGCAAATAAAAAACTCAACTTTATGATTGATGACAAACGAAATATCGAGAGTTTCCTCATCATCAACTTCTCATATTCATGACGCAATATTACATTATCACCTGCATATATTGTTTATTCTCTCTTAGCTAATTCGATATACAAGATTTGTTCCGCGTACGATTATTTAATTTAAATTGATGCAGGTTACTGAAAAAACCCAGGCTGGTGCTACATGAGTTTCTACAGCCTCGTTTAAAGTCAACATTTTACAAATTTTACGGTGGTTACAACAATCTTATCTGCAAATATAACCTGCCATTCGGACAAATGCTGTCAAAAGTGTTCCATGCCAATAAAGCCATTTTACACACTGCTTTTGACTACGGATTAATCCGTTTATCTAATTAAGATATGGGGCTTACAGCAAGTGTGACCGGTCCACAGGGGATGTTTACCCCGCCTAGGCACATCACCCCACCTATTGTATGTCCAGGGGTACATGTTTGCCCAACTCTCTCTCTCTCTCTCTCTCTCTCTCTCTCTCTCTCTCTCTCTCTCTCTCTGTATTCCTTATAATCACCTTTTCATAATGTACAGCGGTGGTGTTTCTCCGAACGCTTTTGTTACACTGTGTAATTGTGCTATGTTTCTTTTTAGTAATACAGCTAGCTAGAAATGCAGTGGTTCTTCATTGTTTACAACTACAAAAGGCGGATAGACTTTCTTTCGAAACTGTAAAAAATAAATAATTTCATATAACGACCTTCGAATTCTAACACCTACCATCTTGTTATAACAAGTTAGTGTCTCATTATAAAATACACTACATAATTTTCCACATTTGTGTGATATTGGATATTTCATTGTATATAGATATCAATGGCAAACTAGCAGCTCAGCATTATGACAAAATGGATTATTTCATGTTTGTTATCGTCAACTTCCCGTATCTGTATAGAAATAAATCCTTATAACGTCAACTTTTTCAGTACACACTTAAGCATTTTCGAGTTGTGTGACGGGTCGACATGGGATGCTTACTCCTTCCAGGCACCTGATCCCACCTCTGGATATCCAAAAATCATTGTTTAACTACCAATTGTGCATTCCCCTAGAAAGTTATAATATTGGGCAGTGTGCTTTTATTTCACCTTTCATGATTCGTCTTTTATTTTCAAATCGAGGCAGACTACCAAACAAATAAGCTAACGATGTGGTGATTTCCAAAGTCTCATTGAAAATCAGCATTTTGCAAAGTCTATCGTAGTAATAACCAATGTTTCATGTGACTTTTCAGGATGTGATTTGTAGAAATATGTTATTTACCACATCATACTCCTAGTAATAGTACTCGTGGTGGGCGTGACCAGTTAAGAAGGGCTAATGATGGTGTGAGCAGTCAGGAGTTGATGTTCACTAATCTTAGTGGGTGTGACCAGTTGAGAAGGGCTAATGATGTTGTGAGCAGTCAGGAGTTGATGTTCACTAATCTTAGTGGGCGTGACCAGTTAAGAAGGGCTAATGATGGTGTGAGCAGTCAGGAGTTGATGTTCACTAATCTTAGTGGGCGTGACCAGTCAGGAGTTGATGTTCACTAATCTTAGTGGGCGTGACCAGTTAATCTCAGACGCATCACCCCACGTCTGTTGTATACTATGTTTCGTGTTTTCTTTCTTTTAACTTTCAGGTTGTGAGATTTATGAAATTAATTACTGTTCGTTATCTTCACTTTTTTATGTAGTAATCGATTGGTCAGTCTTGTTTCTGTTGACCTGTAGATTGGTTTGTCTTATTCTGTGGTATCTGGCATCGAGCAGTTAGGAATTGTTTGAGAGAAACCTCTGAAAAGGATATAAAATAAATTGCAAGCACTTCATTTTTTAAGGTAGCCTTGATAATCCGGAAGATGGAATATACCTTATACAGTGAATTCCGTATATTTGTGCATTCACTGCTAACTGGTATTTTATGAACATGTCAACTCCTGAGTTATGCTATAAAGGGTCGATTTATTAGAACAATAGTCAATAAAAGGATGGGTAAATTAAATTGATGGTGTAAAATGAGACAATCCATCAATTCCATCAATATCAGACTACATAATCCTACTGTACTTATGAAGTTTGATTTGGATGTCATTGAGCAGGCTACATAATCCTACTGTACTTACGATGTTCCGTATGAAGTTTGATTTGGATGTCATTGAGCAGGCTACATAATCCTTCTGTACTTATGACGTTTCGTATGAAGTTTGATTTGGATGTCATTGAGCAGGCTACATAATCCTACTGTACTTACGATGTTTCGTATGAAGTTTGATTTGGATGTCATTGAGCAGGCTACATAATCCTACTGTACTTATGACGTTTCGTATGAAGTTTGATTTGGATGTCAATGAGCAGGCTGCATACATCATCTTGATGATTTGTCCCACACGACTGGTCGTTATGGTGAACACTGGAATTAACGTTTGTCGAGTAATTCATTTAGTTTTCTACTGAATGCAGTGTATCAGATTATAGTAGATCTAAGAGTTACTCCCCTTTAAATACTTTTAGAAGGTAATTTTGAAGATAAATAATTTGTATATCATAATGTTTCGAAAACATCAAACTGTAGACATGGCTGTTTGTGACATTTTGGGAGACATTCAATTCTTCAGACGACACAGTATAAATTGCTGCTTCATCCATGTTCTTCATCTATAAACGAATTCCGAGGTGATGCAAAAGTAACTGTTGTGAGCAATTGTTTAATGAATCAACTGAAAAGGACAATTAGGCTTTGAATTAACAGAGTCAACCCAGGTTATTAATAGGCTTGTGAAACTCAGATTTTCAATATACCTTGTGTCATCATACATATAATTACAAGCACAATAATTAGAAACGCATATGGTTAAATACAGTTATATGAATGAAATAGCAATAAAGTTATGTTGGGCAGGACCGAAAATTGAACCCTGACACACTGCAATACTAGTCAGGTGTTCTTACCGCTTAGTTCCTCAGGAGCCTTTCATATCAAATCCTGTCCGTGCATTACGATGTTAGATTTTGATTGTTTAACAGCAGCACATAATTACAGATTGCTTTGGAGCTGTATGAATCGTTAGATTTTGATAGTTTAACAGCAGCACAGAATTACAGATAACTCTAGAGCTGTATGAATCGTTAGATTTTGATAGTTTAACAGCAGCATAGAATTACAGATAGCTCTGGAGCTGTATGAATTGTTAGATTTTGATAGTTTAACAGCAGCACAGAATTACAGATAACTCTGGAGCTGTATGAATTGTTAGATTTTGATAGTTTAACAGCAGCACAGAATTACAGATTGCTTTGGAGTTGTATGAATTGTTAGATTTTGATAGTTTAACTGCAGCACAGAATTACAAATAGCTCTGGGGCTGTATGAATTGTTAGATTTTGATTGTTTAACAACAGCACAGAATTACAGATAAGTCTAGAGCTGTATGAATTGGATTTTAATTATATAATCACGATTTCTGGTGTATCTCCTGCTCAGACGTATTTGACACTTATTAATTGATTCAGAGAGTGGAAGATTCGTAAATTTACCTAACCTTGAATATAGATCTTTTCCTAATATATCCATAATAATTTTTATTTTTTGCTTGTTTTTTCACTTTCCGATTGAGAATGTTTTACTCATGTAAGCATGTTACCATCTGAACGTGAATTCCGAAATTTTACCTATAGTGTCAGTGTGGTCGCAGTTAGGTTTCGTTAGCCTACCAACACTCAGCACGACACGAGACCTCTATTTCAATATCATATCCAAAGGTCAATGACTTTCAACTCGAAGCATCTTCGCGACCTATTTCCACATGGAAAAACCATAGACAGATTGTATGTACTTGTTTTGTTAACTCTAATTGTGCACTTAGCGATAGTGTCCGGTACAGCACAACAGTCCTCTTCACTAGACTCTGTGTACTCATCCCATAAAACGTTCCAATCACCACTTCCTGTTGATGTAAAGATTGTATTGTCGTAGATGAGTTTCTTTCCTCTCTCTTGTAAAAGTTTGTGTCACCACTTCCTATTGTTATGAGGACTCTGTTGTTGTCAAAGTGTTTCATTCTCCCCTGTTTCTTGTACAATAAATGTGTTCTAATTGATATCAATGAAATGCTGTTCATCTTAGATCCTGTATTACTGCAAATACTGCATTTAGAAATAAAAAAAAATGTTTAATGCATTTTTTGTAGGACAATATATATCGCTAGGCTAGGAATTGAACCCGGTACTCTTACATTACTGGCCAGGTGTTCTCTCCACTGAACAATCTAAAGACGAGGCCATCTGGAACCTCTTTTTGAGAGAAAGAATGCCGGTAATAATAGTTAAGAAAATAGTTTTGGATTTTATCTTCATAATTGCTATCTATGCTCCAAGTTACATAAACCCACCTATAATCTTGAAAAGTTTACAGACAATATCTTCTTCCTGTTCAAGGTACGTATATTATCTCCAGCAGATTCATTTCGCCTAGACCTTTCATTAGCTAATACACATTTGACCTTGTGATATTGATCTTGGAGTTTGATTCTTAATTCAAAACTTTAACTCACCAAAACTTTCACTTTTTTGTCGCCAAAGTGTATACCATTTTATTGGTCTTTGTTACGGTCGAGGGCATAGTGTTTCACAACACAACCTCGCTTTCTTATCTCCCTTTATAAATTTACAAAATAAGTGTTTCAGTAACCAAACCAGGTGCTGAGTTGACCATTTTCTGATACCAAGCTCACTAGGCGCCCAGTTAAAATAGTGTTAAAAGAGTGTCGAATTCATTATTTTTTCGTTTTTCACCGGGTGCTGACTTGATGTTCCTATTTGTCCCGGTCGATATGGTTCAGTAATTTTAGTACTATTTAACTGTTTCTTACACTTCAAAGATATTAACATTTGTTCATCCTTGGTAGGACTAATATTGATAAAAAGCCTAAACCATTGTACAATACATAGCGTTCGAAATTAATTTTGATTCTTTGTCTGAACGAGGGATCGATATCAAGGCCACCTATAAAGTAGAACAGGGAAATTTATATAACTTTATCCAGGATTATGTTGTAAAACTCATACGGTACCAATTTTGATGCACCAGATGCGCATTTCGACAAATCATATCTCTTCAGTGATGCTCAACCGAAATTTTGAAATCCGAAATAACAATGACGTTTTAGAGCTATTATAGGCAAAAACAGTGGGCCAAAAAGTGGAGTCAAATTTGTCCAAGGATAAGAGCTATGCATGAGGAGATAATCCTCAATTTTGAAATGAATTTCTAAATTTTATCACAGCAATTAAATATACATCCGTATTTTCAAGCTAGTAACGAAGTACTTAGCTACTGGGCTGTAGAGACCCTCGGGGACTAACAGTCCACCAACAGAGGCCTCGACCCAGGGGTCATAATGTAAAACTTATACGGTACCAATTTTGATGCACCAGATGCGCCATTCGACAAATTTATGTATTTCTATTTCATTATTTTGGAATGTTGCGAAAAACAAGTTTGAAATTAATGTAAGATGTGGGAACAACATCGGATTGATAGGAAATGTAAGCTTTTCAAACTTATATATCGTATGTCTGTCACTTATTTCATATTTTGCTTCCATGTACCTCATTCCATCTCTAGTAAGGGACACAACTCTATTGGAGAAGATGGCTTACAATGATACTTTATTGGGACACATATTAAAAGCTGAAAATCTCCACAAGTCATTTAAGTTTTATGGAAATCAGCGAAATGATGTAAAATGTGCAGGTCATAGCCCTCTTCCTGTAGTTTACATACAGATCAGGATTCACTTCGTGAAGTGCTGTTCTTAAGGCAGATAACTCATAAACACGTGGCCAAAATATCCGTTTCATTTTAAGAGTGTGCAAAATGAGAGCTTCATACAGTCATCCATTGTAAGTAGGCACTTAAACGACAGACGGCGTTGATCAAGAGCTGCACTTGGTGTATGAATTTATGTCATTATATTCAGACACATTTTGTTATCAAGCTCTTGGTTCATATAGGACATTTTATTTGTTAACAGAAAAATATTAAGAACTTGGTATATTCAAGATATAATCATATTTACACAATATTCTGCACAACAGACCATCGATATCTACACAATCTGGTGCATTCTACTAACAGGTGTTCAGGTGAAAGCTGAGAGGTTAAGATTATCCCGAATACTCGTTGTGCGGCTCTCATTGAGAAAAAAATAATTGTAATTGGAAAGTCAATGCTCTAGACAGCGCCGATAGCGATCATTTTGACAATGATTTCCGGTGTGTCTAGTTTTTTTCTTTAATACAGAGATATAGGAAGATTTGTGGAATTTTCTATAAAAATAATCATAAACAGCAGACATGTCTCTATCACGTATTGTTATGATTCCTTGGGTAGAAGTTTGGACTCAATGGCGGGACGAAACCCGGCATATTTTTTTTAAAATAAACATTCAAATAACATTTTCTTTAATGTGTAGAAGACGTTCTTTGCCTTACATATTTCATAGTGGTACGTACTCCGTTAACTCAGATGGTCGATAACGTCTGTGTGGGTCTTGTTTTACTCAAGCAAAGGAAAATAGTTTTAAGTGAGGTGTCAAATTTTTTAACCTATACATGACGCTCAGGACCTCACTGATAAAGGCCCGTTATTGTCTCAATGAATACCTAAACACCGGTAAAGGCCCTTTATCGTCTCAATGAATACCTAAACACCGGTAAAGGCCCTTTATCGTCTCAATGAATACCTAAACACTGATAAAGGTCCTATGTCGTCTTAATGTTTTCCTAAACATCGGTGATGGTCCTTTATCGTATTGTTGCCCACCTAACCCCTGGGACTCGGTTTTAAGGTCACATTCAAAGACCAATGACTTTATCGTCTCAACGTCTACCTAAACACCGATAAAGGCACTTTATCGTTTCAACGTCTATCTAAACAGTTGTAAAGGTTCTGTACCGTCTCAATGTCTACCTAAACACTGATTAAGGTCCTTTATTGTCTCAACGTCTTACTAAACATCGGTAAAGGTCCGTTATCGTAGCTATGCTTATTAAACACAGGGACTCGGATTTAAGGTCACATTCAAAGACCAATGACCTTAACTACGACAAGAACACCCTAACCACTAAGATACTGCGACCTGTCCCTACATAACTAATCATTGGGTGATTAATGTACTTGGTACGTCATAGCATATTACTTGGCGATATTTGGTGATAGTTTACAGTGCAGGACAACACTTCTCTTTATCAAACGTTATGCTCTCATCACCACTTCCTATTGATCACGAGGGTTTTGTTGTTGTAGATTATATGTTCTGTTTTACTGCTGATGGTGCATTTCTGTTTTGAAAAAATAATGAATTGAAATGATTAATGTAATGTGTACTGGAAAAGGAAAGGAAAACACTGGCCGGGAATTAAACACGGAACACCGACATTGCTGATCAGATGTTCTAACCATTGAACTGACAATCAGTAAACATGGGGATATTCGATGTTCTGTGACCTGTTCTCGCACCAGATAAACATGGGGGGGGGGGGTGATTTACTTAAAACACACAATCGTATCACTTACTTCGATACACGTAGCGTTTGTTTTCAGCTGATGACAATAGTCCTCTTTATCAAATTATATGCCCTCATCACCACTTCCTATTGATCTTAAGGGCTTTGTTGTTGTAGAGTTTATGTTCTGTTTTAATGCTGATAGTGCAGTTCTTTTTTGAAAAATAATGTATTGAATTTATTAATATAGTTTGTATTGGGAAAGGAAAGGAAAATCATTGGTCGGGGAATTAAACACGGAACACCGCCATTGCTAATCAGATATTCTAACCATTGATTTGAAGACCAGTAAAGATCAAATTTAAATTCAGGAATTTGTCCTCAGTTTTAAGATCATATGACTTTGACTATGATGAGTAAACCAAAACCAATTAGCTAATGCGATGTTCCCATAGCAGATAAATATGTGGAGATTTGATTTTCTTGGTACACAAAATCTTATTACTTACTTAGCGACTCTTAGTGATGATTTCCTGTACAGGAAAACAATCCCCTGCATCGAGCTATATGTACTCACCACCACTTCCTATTGATCATAGGGGCTTTGTTGTTGTAATTTTTATGTTCTGTTTTACTGCTGATGTTAAATTTATTGTATGACAAAATGGCCTGGGAATCAAACCCATGACTCCGCCATTGGTGGTCAAATGCCTAAATACTGAAGTGTCTGAAGACCAGTAGATTTGACACCTGCATTTGTTAATAATAAGTGATATGAATATTGAAAAATACATTTAACTTTTATATTAATAACGGTTACGTATCTCCAAAGCTAGAAATAAAACTTCAAGAGGAAAAGTCAAATCTGCATATGCGTTACTTTTGTGGCTTCGAGGTCAGGGTATAATATTTCTATCTGCTACTTTAGTTACTGATATACTATCTACTTCTATCATAGTCAGGGTATAATATTTCTATCTGTTACTTTAGTTACTGATATACTATCTACTTGTATTATAGTCAGGGTATAATAGTTCTATCTGCTACTTTAGTTACTGATATACTATCTACTTCTATCATAGTCAGGGTATAATATTTCTATCTGTTACTTTAGTTACTGATATACTATCTACTTGTATTATAGTCAGGGTATAATATTTCTATCTGTTACTTTAGTTACTGATATACTATCTACTTCTATCATAGTCAGTGTATAATATTTCTATCTGCTACTTTAGTTACTGATATACTATCTACTTCTATCATAGTCAGTGTATAATATTTCTATCTGCTACTTTAGTTACTGATATACTATCTACTTCTATCATAGTCAGGGTATAATATTTCTATCTGCTACTTTAGTTACTGATATACTATCTAATTGTATCATAAATGGAATGTTCATGTGAAAAAGACATACAAGCGCGTAGATCTGTAGATGAACACACAATGCGTTACTGATCAAGGATGCAGGGACAAGACACACATTTAACACCTTGTCTCTTATTTTACCCTCCTCAATCGACTCACCCTACCGTGTGTTGACAGGTCTCTTCATCACCCTCCTCATAGGTATCGCCTCACCCTACCGTGTGTTGACAGGTCTCTTCATCACCCTCCTCATAGGTATCGCCTCACCCTACCGTGTGTTGACAGGTCTCGTCACCACTCTGAACATTACTATCACATCATTCTATCTTGTGTTGACTGGGTATTTCCCTTTATGTATAGTTATTTACACAGGAATAGTGTTTTATTGGGAATACACCTATTAGGTAATGAAAACGGTATGTATGATTATATATAATTACTCCAATTGTGTCTCAATATGATTAGACTTTGCTTTATTGATGACTATTTTTAAACAAAATACCTGATCAGCGACCATTAAAATATCACACAAACACAACAGGAATACATATTCGTAAAGGATTAGAATGAAAGGTGAAAATAACGAACAGCGACCAATCTCAAAACTCCTATAATCAATACAAAATAACCCTTTGTAAAATTAATCGAGGAATAAACGTCGGATCATGGTATCATAACTACAAATGGAAAAAAATATATGTTTGATGTAGGAATGTAGAGTTTATACGGTACCAATTGTGATGCAACAGATGCGTATTTCGACAAAAAATGTCTCTTTAGTGATGCTAAAGTATGGAAAATCGAAATCACAATAAACTTGTACGAGCGAAAAGGAAAACTAGAGTGCCAAAAACTGGACCTAAATTCGTCCAAGGATAAGAGCTATGCATGAGAGAGATAATCTTTAATTTTGAAATGAATTTCTAAATTTTATCGCAGCAATTAAATATACATCCGTATTTTCAAGCTAGTAACGAAGTACTTAGCTACTGGGCTGTAGAGACCCTCGGGAACTAAAAGTCCACCAGCAGAGGCCTCGACCCAGGGGTCATAATGTGAAGCTTATACGGTACCAATTTTGATGCACCAGATGCGCATTTCGACAAATCATGTATCTTCAGTGATGCTCAAGCCGAAACGATCCCACATCATGGTATCGTACCTAGGAATTCAGAAAATGCATGTTTGATCCAGAAAACGATCTTAAACCATGTCAACATATCTAGGAAATTAGAAAATGCATGTTTGGTCGTCAAGGAAACGATCTCGAACCATGGTACCCTATGTAGGAAAGGATTTTTTTTTGTTTCATTCAGGAATAAAGCTTGAACCATGTTACCATCTCTAGGAAATGAGAAAATGTGTGTTTGATCCATGAATCGATCTTGAACAATGGTACCCTATCTAGTAGGGAAGAAAGTGTATGTCTGATTCATCGATCGACCTTAAACCATATCTAGAGTGGGACAAAGGAAAATAAGTGGGTGGAATAGGAATCTAAAGTAGTAAAAGTAAAGCGTAGGACTGAATTAGTGATGGATCCTGCGACACCTGTATCACTCGTCACGTGATATTACTTCTTATGGACATAATATATGGAATGATTTAAACATTTTGTATGTACAAGTGATTTGTCAAGGAATCTGGCCATATTATATGTACACGTGATTAGCGGAGAAATGTACATGTGAATACATGTGAGGTGTATACAAGGTATGTATGGCGTGAACATGGTCTGAATATGGTATATTCTATGTACAGAAATATTGATACGTCGGTACATCTAAGCTCACGTAGTATATTGAGGGATCTAGATATAGGAAATAGAATGTAGATACGGTGGGTGTGTCCGGTCGACAGGGAATGCTTGTTCCTCCACAGCACCTGATCTCACATCTGCTGTATCCAGGGGTTCGTGTTTCACAGCTCTCTGTTTTGTGTTGTATATAGGGTATTGATGACTGTTAGCTATCTTTAACTTTCACATTGTGTATCTACATGTGATGTGGTGAGGAATTCTAATATGTTGTATATACACTTCGTAGATTGTAGATTCGGGTAATATTTGATTGACGGAGTGATTATAGATTGTTAACATGAGAATATTTAACTGATATTTAGACGCCAACATTGATGGTGAAGGGCTGCGAAATGTAGGCCTATGCTCGGCACTTACGGCCTTTGAACAGTGAGGAATCTTCATCTTGCCACAACTGCTGTGACACAGGAACTCGGTTTTTGTGGTCTCATTGGAAGGACCACCCCATGTAGTCACCTCTGAGACAAGCAAAGGGGTATTGAGAACATATTCTAACCCGGATCCTCACGAGAATATGAAATGTTGAAGAATTTAGACACGTTGGCTTGAGGAATCTTGGTATTTTAGCATGTTTCTTTTGTGTGTTGAGGGGTTTAAACATGTTTAATATAGAGGTGGTATGTTGAGAAATCTGAATATTTTGTATATACACGTGGTATGTTGGGATACTTTAGTAGGTTGGTATGCTATTATTGAGGAATCAGGACAAGGTGCTGTATATACGTGATATGTTTAAGAATCTGGTTATGTTGGAATGCATGTGATATGTTCAGGAATTGCGATATCTTGGTATGCTCACGTAGTATGTTGAACAATTGGGTCACGTTGGTATGCACACGTGATATGTTGATTAATTGGGTCATGTTATTATGTTCACGTGTTGTGTTAAGGATTTGAGGCATGTTGGGATGTACACGTGGTATTTGGAAGAATCGGGGCATGTTGGTATGTACATATGGTATATTGAAAAATTAAATTATGTTGGTATGTACACGTGGTATTTGGAAGAATTGGGATGTGTTGGTATGCACACGTGGTATGTTGAGGAATTAAGACGTTGGTATACACATGTGGTATATTGAGGAATTAAGACATGTTGGTATGTACACGTGGTATGTTGAGGAAATAAGACATATTGGTATGTATACGTGGTGTGTTGAGGAATTATGACATATTGTTATGTACGTTTGGTATTCTGGTGAATTAGGACATATTGTTATGTTGAGAAATTAAGACATTTCGTATACACACATGACATGTTGGTGTATATAGACACATTGATTTGTATAAGTGGTATGTTTAAGATTCTGGTCATGCTTTATGTACACTTGATATATTGAGGAACCAGGACAGATTGTATGTACACGCGATCTGTTGAGAAATTTAGTTGTGAGCACACATTCTATCTCTGGGGATCTTGATATTTTGTTATGGTTAAGCGCATATTACGGAATCTAACACGTCTGTATGTACACGTGATATGCTAAGAAATCTGAATATTTTGTATGTTCACGTGTTATGTCTATATGCTATTTTGAGGAATCTCAATGCATGCTTTAAGTATATATGACATGTTCAGAATTTTATGCATGTCGTATATACACGTGGTATGTTTTGGAATCTGCACAAATTGGATGTATATACACGTGGTATGTTGAGGAAATTGGTTGTATTGTATGTGCATGTGTTATATTGTATGTGCACGTGATATGTTGTATGTGCAAGTGGTATGTTGTATATGCACGTTAAATGCTGTATGTGAACGTGTTATATTGTATATACACGTGGTATGTTGTATGTGTAAGTGGTATGTTGTATGTGCATGTTAAATGATGTATGTGCACGTGTTATATTGTATGTCCATGTGGTTTGTTGTATGTAGACGTGGTATGTTGTATGTACACGTGATATGTTGTATGTACACGTGGTATGCTGTATGTACACGTGGCATGTTGTATATACACGTAGTATGTTGTATGTGCATGTGGCATGTTTTTGTGCAGGTGGTATGCTGTATATACACGTGGTATGTTTTAGGTACACGTGATATATTGTATGTACACGTGATATGTTGTATGTACACGTGGTATGTTGTATGTACACGTGGTATGTTGTATTCACACATGGTATATTGTATTTACACGTGGTATGCTGATAATTTAGACTTAGGAATATGGATATGTTATAGTATCATCTTAGTTTGCTAAGGGATCGTAATGTTTAGGTAAATCAGTGTATTGAGGAATATGGGCATATTGTATTTATGCATGCTATTATTGAGTAAACTGGACATGTTAGTGTGTACACATGATATTATTGAGGAAACTGGACATGTTAGTGTGTACACATGGTATGTTGAGTAAACTGGACATGTTAGTGTGTACACATGGTATGTTGAGTAAACTGGACATGTTAGTGTGTACACATGGTATGTTGAGTAAACTGGACATGTTAGTGTGTACACATGGTATGTTGAGTAAACTGGACATGTTAGTGTGTACACATGGTATGTTGAGTAAACTGGACATGTTAGTGTGTATACATGTTATTGTTGAGTAAACTGGACATGTTAGTGTGTACACATGGTATAATGAGTAAACTGGACATGTTAGTGTGTACACATGGTATGTTGAGTAAACTGGACATGTTAGTGTGTACACATGGTATGTTGAGTAAACTGGACATGTTAGTGTGTACACATGGTATGTTGAGTAAACTGGACATGTTAGTGTGTACACATGGTATGTTGAGTAAACTGGACATATTAGTGTGTACACATGGTATGTTGAGTAAACTGGACATGTTAGTGTGTACACATGGTATGTTGAGTAAACTGGACATGTTAGTGTGTACACATGGTATGGAGTAAACTTGACATGTTAGTGTGTACACATGGTATGTTGAGTAAACTGGACATGTTAGTGTGTACACATGGTATGTTGAGTAAACTGGACATGTTAGTGTGTACACATGGTATGTTGAGTAAACTGGACATGTTAGTGTGTACACATGGTATGCTGAGTAAACTGGACATGTTAGTATGTACACATGGTATGTTGAGTAAACTGGACATGTTAGTGTGTACACATGGTATGTTGAGTAAACTGGACATGTTAGTGTGTACACATGGTATGTTGAGTAAACTGGACATGTTAGTGTGTACACATGGTATGTTGAGTAAACTGGACATGTTAGTGTGTACACATGGTATGCTGAGTAAACTGGACATGTTAGTGTGTACACATGGTATGTTGAGTAAACTGGACATGTTAGTGTGTACACATGGTATGTTGAGTAAACTGGACATGTTAGTGTGTACACATGGTATGTTGAGGAATCTTGATTTGGTGAGATACATGTGACATGTTGGAGATTTTATACATGTTGGTATGTAACGTATAATATCTAGGAATCTAGACACCTTGTGTATTTAGAGATCTGGTCATGTTTGTTTACTCTTTTTTTGAGAAATGAAGACATTTAGGATGTAGACGTGGTATGTTGAGATAGCTGGATAAGTTGAATTTATAAGTGGGTTGTTGAGGTATGTTGGTGTGTATGTGCACATGGTGCGTTAAAGAGTCTGAACAGGTTGCGTGTTCACGTGCTGTGCCTACACATGGTATGTTTAGAAATTTTAACTTGTTGTGTCTACACGCTGTATATTTAAAAATTTTGAAATGTTGTGTTTACACGAGGTATGTTTGAGAAATTTGTACATTTTGTGTTTACACATGTCATGTTGAGGAATATGTTGCAGTTTACAGGTGGTATGCTGAAGAATGTAGACATGCTGTGTGTACAGATGGTATACTGAATTTAGATATGCTGTGTGTACATCTGGTATGCTGAAGAATTTAGATATGCTGTGTGTACAGGTGGTATGCTGAAGAATTTAGATATACTATGTGTACATGTGGTACGCAGAAGAATGTATACATGCTGTGTGTACATGTAGTAAGCTGAAACATGTAGATATGTCATGTGTACTTGTGACACGCTAGGGAATTATGACATTGTATATAGATGTACGTGGTATGTTGAAGAATGTAGATATAGTGGCATGTGTCCCTGGTATTTAAAAATGTTTGGATTTGTTTACATATAGACATGATGTGTTAAGAAACCTGTATATACACGTGCTCTGACGTAGATTGATTGATTAAATATTGTTTAATGTCCCTCTCGAGAATCTTTCACTCATATGGAGACGTCACCACGGCCGGTGAAGGGCAGCAAAATTTAGGCCTATGCTCGACGCTTAGGGCCCTTAAGCAGGGAGGGATCTTTATCGTGCCACACCTGCTGTGACACGGGACTTCGGTTTTTGCGGTCTCATCCGAAGGAACGCCCCATTTAGTCATCTTTTACGACAAGCAAAGGGGTAATGAGGACCTATTTTAAACCGGATCTCCACGGAAGTGGTAAGTACACGTGGTATCTTGAGGGATATGTATAAGCTGTATTTACCTGTATTTACACGTAGTATGTTAAGATATATTCATATGTTGTATTTATATGTGGTATATTTAGGAATAAGGTATATGTACACATTGTATATTTAGAAATAAGGTACATTTACACGTGATATATTTAAGAATAAGGTATATGTACACATGGTATATTTCGGAATAAGGTGTATATACACGTGGTATGTTGAGGGATATGTATAAGCTGTATCTACACGTGGTATGTTGAGATATATGCATAAGTTGTATTTACACGTGGTATATTTAGGAATAAGGTGTATGTGCACGTGGTATATTTAGGAATAAGGTGTATGCACATGTATGTTATGTATTATGTATTATGTACACGTGTGATTCATTGTAAATCGTATAATAATGTGAAAACAATACAATGTGTCATTGGCGGATTTAACGTGTGTTCAAATCATGATCCCCGAGAGTAGATTGGAGCCACAATACGGGATCAAAGTTTTACATAGAAATATATGGGGAAAATCTTTAAAAATCTTCCTCTCAAGAGGCAATGAGCTAGAAGAGCTGAGGTTTACATGAAAGCTTTCTAGCATAGTGGAGATTCAAGTTTGTTCAAATCATGGCCACCGGGGGTGGATTGGGGTCACAATAGGGGATCGATTTTTTACATAGAAATATAAAGGGAAAATCTTTAAAAATCTTCTTTTCAAGCCAGAAGAGCTGAGCTTTACATAGAAACTTTCTGACATAATGCCGATTCAAGTTTGTAAAAAGCATGGCCTTCAGGGGTAGGTTGGGGCCACAATACGGACTAAGGCTTTACATCCAAATATATATGGAAAGTCGTCAGATATTGGCCAAGGTAACTCAGGTGAGTGATGTAGCCGTTGAGCCTCTTGTTTCAAATAAGAATAAAAAGAATCAGTTATTAGATTGTTGCGTTTGCGAGCTAATTAATTACCATGACAACTGTAATGATTCTCGAACAGTGGTTGATAATTTATGCACAACAAGTAAACTGAAAGTAAACCTGTATACGATTTCTTCCCAATAGAACTAACGTATATGAGATTCTTAATTGAATTCAATATTTTTTAAAAATGCAGCTTAATCTTCTAAAAGTTGCACCCTGACCCCATTGCCTCTAAAAATTGGTCCACGCCCTTTAAACTAAAATTCCGCTCCCATCCGTGTGTTGCTATTGGATATAATGTTCTGTCGTTCAAATGATAATGTCCTACGGACCCGGTTTAGCGATAGAGAGTGTCCCGTCCGTATACGCGCAATGTAGCAAAATAAAATTTGCACTCAGTACATGTTTCGGTAAAATCATGTCAAACATCATTAATATACAACCAAAAAGGTTACCTTCACAACTGGCTCGCCTTTAAGTTCATTTTAATTAGCGTAGACAGAGAACTAAAACTTAATTGCGAGTTTGAATGTCGCTGTGATCAGCTTCCATTTTACCGGAACTTGTCATTGCGTAAGCGAACAGCTCCCGAATGTGGAAATATCACCTTTTACGGAAAATGCACTGTAATCTTTACTACGCCGTTCCTTTACAGGGAACTTAACTTATACTTTCAAAATATAAAGAAACAGTTAAGAAATATAGAATAATTCAAATTGTAGCGCATGTGAAGGTTTGATATTCTTCTTTTGATGAAAATGGCTTACATAGGGTCTGGATGAATTTAATTGCTTACATGGGGTCTGGATGAAGAAAATTAACCAGAGTGCACTGGCAACAGAATATATTTTCCCTCTAGCACTGTAGAACAAGAATTTCAGTCGGTAATGCATTAAAATACACTGTAGCGGACAGTGTAAAAGAGAACTATACGGCCTCGCTAGTGAGCTAGCTTTCATGGCGATGTGGTAGAGTCTCTCTCTTGATCACGCAAGTTAAGCAACAGCAAGCGTGATCAGCACTTGGATAGGTCCCTCTAACCCACCTAATGGGAGGGGTCAACCCCTTCCCATGCCCTTCGACCCATTGGGCCTCACCCCTTCCCCCACTGAGGTCTAGATCCGCCACTGCGAAGAGCTAACCACGTGATTCATGAGTGTAATTATAAATAGAGCGAGCTCATTGCGAATATTGTCTTACGCTTTTCTTTACAGTGTTAAGGACTTACGAATTATGAATGAGTATAGTTGTCTTCAATTTTACCTTTAATTTTACGCATTTATTCTTGTGTAATTTCAAAATCGTTTTGTAGCGATTCTACAATATTCTGCTACATTACAGGTATATGGGAGGTATTCTAACTGTAGAGAGGGCGTGTCCCGAGACACGGTTAGATCAATCTAACTATGTTGCTATATAATTACGCACATTTCCTTTGTAAACCATATGTGTGAGGTTTAATTACGTGATATTTGTATCATCAATTAATAAGTTGTCTAATTATGAGAATTGTACGCTTGGTGTTTAATTAAGCGGTGCCAGTATCATCAATTAATAAATTATCTTATTATGGGAATAGTATCTAACACACACGAAAATCTTGTAATCTTCTAAAAGTGTAAATTATACTCCCATAACTAAATCGTTACGTTCAGTAATACTGCACATAGGCGGATCCAAGAATTTGTGAAGGGGAAGGGGTTCTTTTACATCCTTTTCTTAAGTGCATAAAGGGGGAGATCTTGAGATAGCTTATATACATAAAAATGTTTTGTTAATTGCTACTTGTTTTCAAAGTTCTCGTCATTCTAATCGCCATGCACAGATCTGATTTCGCATTGAAATGATAAAAAAAGCTGAGTGAAAGGTTACTCACAATTGGTTGGGAGTCTGAGGGCCGCCTAGATCCCAAGAAGCTGTAGGGTAAATGGTACAAAATCCTGCGTTCTGAGCATTCCCTGGCACTTGTGTTTCACATTCAAATTGTCTACCTCTTAAACCAAACTTTTACGCCACATATGCCTTTAAAGAATTTCTCAGTGATACTTGTATGTGACGACAATATCGTAAATATATATCAGAGTGTCGTCTTATTTATCCTAGAGTTAAATGATACACTGGTGTTGATAAATTTAAATGATGCAAATGACATGAAGTATCCACCTTTCATATCATTATGACTCAAAGATTCGTTAAAATTGAATAACTCTTAAAGTTATTGGTCCGCCCGGGGGGGGGTGGGGGGGGGGGGGGCGGGGGGGGGGCGCCTCCGGACCCCCTTGCACTCCTCTGGATCCGCCCTTCCTGCGACAGAGCAGTTTCTATCCAATTTTACTTCATTTTAATTTCAATTTTCTCATGGGAAAACTCTTACTTTTTACAATTAACTTCTAATCTTGCAATAAGCCCGCCATAGGTTCCGACCGTTTTTTGGATCCACCGATGAGAAAAATCGTCGGAAATTCTTGGAAAGACGACCATAGGCCTATCTACCCCCCCCCCCCCCCCCCCCCCCCCCCCGTGGAGTCAAACTCTTGAGCCAAAACCAATCATCAAAAAACAAAAAACACAAAAACAAACAAACAAACAAACAAACAACAAAAAAAACAAAAAAAAACAAAAATCCAAACAAAAATAAACAAACATAAAAAGAAATTAATTTTTTTTATTCAAACCAAAGCTAAAATATCTTAAACTTGTATTGCTTATAGGAGTTATGAGATTAATCAATGTTCGTTATTTTCGACTTTCTAGTATACATTTAGGATTTCATAATCCGTCGGTTCAAACATGTTCATCATACCTATCGTATTTGAAATTGCGATAAAAAGTGTGAGAGGCATCCAGTCAGTCAAAAATCAAACGCAGTCTTTTTACATGTAAAAGCTACGGAGATGGTAGTATATAGCCCTAAAAGGACCCCCCCCCCCCCCCCCCCCCCTGCTACCTGCCTGATTTAGCCATACAAAGATATACTACATTGATATAATCGCCCTTTCCCTTGTCTGAAAAATGACTGCACAATCTAATTTAGGTTAATCCCAAATATGCTGAACTCATTAATGACAGTCCAAATTAGCTCTTTCACAGTCAATGACTTTTTGAAAATGCAGTACTTAGATCTGGGAGAGGGGAACGTATCCCGGAAGCGATCCAACTTATCCAGTGGTAGTAATCCATTCTTTCACTATATCATATCTGAGTGTTCTGCCTTTCAATTCATAGAAATTTGTTTTTGATAGGTTGTGTTGTACCCCCCCCCCCCCTTTTTTTTTGGAGCTCCTGCAGTTTCATAGCCGGCGATGCCTTCCGATGTGGAAGCCAATCGGATCCTGCGCTCGTCCTTTTCCGTAAGGGGTTTATTTGCAGTTACGGAAATAGCCGAGTAGTTACGATTGAGCCTTGTACATCGGATCAGAAAGCCTCGGGAACAAGATGAGCGGTTTCATAGTTATAGAGTTATCTTTCTTGACGAATCAGACGACACATGCACGAGCAGCACAAAAATGGACGCTGGAATCGAAGTTGGCAAAAGTGGCCGCCACTCAGGTACTCTCTATAATTCAATGTAGATAATTGATGTACCGACATATTGTTAAACTGTAACGAAACAAAAAAATGTACATTCCGTTCCACTCACTGCTGTAAAATGCGAAGTTGGCGGTCGAGCGCAGTATGTACAACCACATTTACATATGTACACACACTGTTACACATGTACAAACACTGCTACACATGTACACACACAGTTACACATGTACACACACTGCTACATTGTACATACACTGTTACACATGTACACACACTGTTACACATGTACACACACTGTTACACATGTACACACTTTGATACACATGTACACACAGTTACAGTACACATGTACACACACTGTTATACATATATACACACTAATTGCTCCATATGTACACAAACAGCTTTGGATCTGTCAGTCAGTTAGTGTTTCTGTCTGTAAGCAAAGTCATGTGATCTCTACTATTATTGGTTGAACCCTTTACTTGACAGACATCAAACTTGTTACACTGATATATCTTAAGGAGTAGATGACCTCAATTAATATCAAGGTCACATGGTCAAAGGTCAATCCACTTTGGTACTATTTTCATTTCTATATGTTGAGTTGCTTCATTGACACTAAACTCGGTACACCGGAACAGCCCAAGGAGTAGATCCTAGTTGATTTTGAGGTCACATGCCAGGTCATGGGGGAAAAGCCACTGTGACAGAGGTCAAAATAATTGATGGTCTGTGACCAGTGAGTTTTGGATTTGGTCTAGTGCTTTGTAAAAACCTTGCGTCATTTGGGCTAGTTTATTTAGATATTTATCAAAATTCCTCAACAATCAGGGTAGTAAATATTAGATATGTGTGTGTCCATGTTTTTATCGTATGTAAAATGATTTCTTGATTTTGCTTCTGTTAAGTTGTACTATAAAGCAAATCGCAACACAATTTAAATAAATTCTAGATACAGATCTGAAGCTTTCTCAAAAAAATATTTGAACAGATCAGAGAGCTAAAGATCCACCCCTAACAAAAACCTTTGATTTACGGTGCACAAAAAGATTCGCTTGTTGAGGCCATTTTTCTAGCATCTCCGTCTCATCGATTTCACATAAAAAAATTCCTAACATATGTTCCTCCTATATACTTGTTGTACTCACACATACCTCGAAATATTCATTCAAGTCGTATACAACCTGAAAACCCGCAGCCTTTAATGATTTCATTATTGCAGTAAACGAAATACATGAATGTTTTTAAGAACGAGCTGTTTTACAGGTCATAGGAGACAATTTTCAGAAAAATTGTTGTTTTGTACAAAAATGTGTTTCATTACTTTATTTGTAAATAAATCAATCAGAAAAAAAATCTTCATGTAACATATCGTAAAATTTTGCTGTGGTATGAAGTGTCAATATAGTATGATGACTTGATGATGTCAAAGAGACCATTGATGCAAATGTGTATTTTCATACCCTCGCAACAAAGTTGGGGGGTGGGGGGTATACTGGAATCAGGTTGTCCATCCGTCTGTAGACGCAATGGTTTCCGGGCCTTAAAGCATTATCCTTTCCACCTACAGTCACCATATCATACATATGGACTACCCATGGGACGAAGATGTTCCCCATGGATTTTGGGGTCAAAAGTTAAGCACACTCATAGAGGAGAGACTACACAGGGTTTTATCATGCCCTTTCTTTTTTACACTCAGGAAAGATTGATTGATTAAATAGTGTTTAACGTCCCTCTCGAGAATATTTCACTCAGAAGGAGACGTCACCACTGTCGGTGAAGGGCTACAAAATTTAGGCCTGTGCTCGGTGCTTATGGCCATTGAGCAGGGAGGGATCTTTTTCGTGCCACACCTGTTGTGACACGGGACCTTGGTTTTTGCGATCTCATCCGAAGGTCCGCCCCATTTAGTGGCTTCTTACGACAAACAAGGGGAGAACTGAGGACCTATTCTAACCCGGATCCCCACGGGATACCTACTTTTTTGAAAAAATTGACCTTGCTAATAACTTTTGAACAGTAAGTGATAGAGCATTGATATTTCACATGATTATTCCCTTTGACAAGACTTTTCCGTTAGTACTAAACCTTTTGACTTTGACATTTGACCTTCTTTTAAGAAAATTGATATTGGCTATAAATTCTAAATGGTAAACATCAGGGTTGGGCGGTTAAAACCGCCCCCGGTTTTAACCAGTAGTTTTAACCGTCCCGGTCAATACTCCCCAAGTGGTCAATAATGGTCAATTGTGATTTAAACTGTCCAATTTCCTATTTTTGTACATTTCTGGCAAAGATAAAGATGAATTAACTTAAGTCTTTTCATTATATGGATCAATTGTTGATTAGTATTTTTCATTAGATAATCAAATGTAATTTCATAAGTTTAATATATTTGGTTTGCTGAAACTGACCAAAATATCTTTAGTACCTACCAGAGGGTCACAATGCTATAGCATAGCTTGACAAATGGAGACAGACCTGTTAATATATGTACCTGGACAGATTAAGAATAAAAGGTAGCTGGACATTACCTGAGCACAGGAAGCAGAGTTGACAGGTGTTAATAAGCATAGGCAGGGACCAGAGATGACCAGTGTGTGTGTTATTGTTATGAAAACATCACCAACCCACCCCCTCAAATGTTTATTTAACACTTGATATGAAGATTGATCAAACAATACTTATTAAAATGTAGGTAGTCCTTGTTAAACTAAGGAATTTGAACAGAAACTTTTACATCTTCCCCAATTCAACAGAGTCATTTGTACATTATTTATTTAATATTATGACTTATAAGTTATTATAAACTGATAGTGCATGTTATGAATACAGTGTTTACCATAATGGTCACTTAAACATTTAAAATAAATAACACAGACTATAATGACCAAATAATTTTCAATCGACCAGTATTGACCGGTTTTAACCATATTGACCACTGGCCCGGTCAATACTCATATTGACCACTTTTTTGCCAACCCTGGTAAACATTAGAGCTTTTATATTGCACATGAACATTTCTTGTGACAAGATCTTTTTAAGTTGTTACCAAGGAGACCTGGCGTAATTGTAATGTGTAATGATAATGCATTGTAACTAATCATTACATTTTTTTTTAAAAGGAATGGGGTGTAATATGTAATACACCCATTTTTGAATTACAAGTAATTGTAATGTAATGCATTACTTTCATAAAAATGCCAGTAAAGACCATTACTTTTCAATTACATTTGAATTACATATCAACATCATATATTTCCAAAGAGGTCTAAATTAGGGGGTTATTAACCCCTGGCCTTATCTTCACCTTTCATTAGGCCTAACCATGAAAATGCTTCATTATTCAGGGTTCCAAATTACCGCTTGCCCACTTGGTGATCGTAATTGTCCAATCAAACTTTTATTTCTGACCGATCCGAGTCCTATTATAATTGATTTAATATTAATTACAATGTCCGGTTGAGGTTTTGCCACTTGGCAAGACATTTCTGGGGTATCAAACCTTGCAAAATGTATTTAAACCAGAAGTTGAACAACGCAAGGGTTACTTCAAACAAAAGAAATCGCTGCTTTTACCAAAGTGGAAAGACGGGGATAATATGGCTCGATGACGGCAAAAAGGGATGACGTGCTGTCACTGCTGTGTGTACAAAACATGATACGAATCGTTGTGACAGCTTGCCCAAGTTATAAACTTAACAGCATCGTAAAGCTGAGAAATTTTGAAATCACATAAACAGTCTGAAAAAAGGTATGTTAAAGTCAGACCCGCGAAGATCATAATGTCCATGAACTCTGATATTTTTGCTAGGTTGACGAAATGAGAGTGGAAATGAGGTATTTGAAAGAATTACGGAGAAGAATCATAATTTAGATATTGATATTTTAATATTATTGAGTATGGAATTTAGGTCAATCATTTTCATATCTAATGGTCCGAAGGGACAGTAAAGTTATCAACTGACCACTGACCCGTAAATATTTATGTTGATGCCTAAGTGACCAGTGAATAAAATGATTATTTCTAGTCCTGCTGACATTATACAATTAACCACCAGTCATCAAGTCAAGTCTACATTAAAAATGAGAACCCAAAGGTCACACAGAGGTCACGATCAAGTCTGGTTCCCTATCGGAAGCGGTCGAGGGTAGTGATGGGCAATCGGACCAAAAACCATAATTGATTATCGGCAATAATCGGACACATGTAATCGATTAATAATTGATTATAATTGGAATTGGCATTGAAGTGTTTTCCCCTCAAAATACATAACAGAATCATTAAATGTATGGAAACAACATTTGAATTCTGTTTTGTCTCATTTGTTCACAGCTGAATAAATCAGAATTTCAATATATGAATTTCAATATATTATCTATAATGTCAACGTATCAAAGATATCAGAGATAGACTCCTTTATTTGACTGTTGAATATCATTGTTTTTACTGTCCTTCACATCTCCCGCCATTTCGTTTGCTTATTTTTGATCGGGTTTGACATACAGCAAATAAAATTTGAACAAAGTTGAAGTGATTTCTGGTCGATTTTGATTGGTCAACAATGTCGGCGACTTTTATTTTGTAATCGATTAGTAGCATCGTAGGTCTCTGAACGACCGACAATTGATCATCGGTGACAATCGTTTGTTTCATCACTACTCGAGGGTCCTCATTTTCCCATGCTAAACTAATCATGGTTTATTCAGTCGTTTTGTTATACCAATATAGATATAAACAGATATGTATTATGGATTTATAACACATTTAGATTTCTATTCTTTGTGTGTTCCATTGTTCTTTTCAAACAGTAGACTTAGTATGGCTCTAACATGGACGGGGGATTGTGCACCGAATTTAAAATTCAAAAGATAATTAAATGATCATTTCGTTTAAGAGATAGAAAACTGGCTTACTACAAAACAATCTGATTAAAACCAGATCCTGAGATCCGCCCACTTAAATCGCTACACTAGGATCTGACATAACCCCATACTTGGTCACGTCCGCATGACCTTTCGTTAAGCCAATCAAATTGACCCTGTCGATTTATGCCAACAATAATTTTTCTCCCATGAACCTTTGCGTCATTATTTACGTTAGAGATGCAATAAAAATGGCTGAGCGTTTGACAGACGACTGCACATCTGTCAAAACATGCGATTTAAACAACGTCTGCATTCTCTGCGGGTTTTCTTTCATTCAAACGCTAAAAAATTCCGATGGAGTTCACAATTCAAGGAAAATGGCTGCGATTGTTTGCTTTGAAAGAAAACATATCGCAGCTATATGCGACGTTACAATCCACCGTTTACGTCGACTGGCGTTATATTCCTTGCATTATTTAAGTAAACCATCTTGAAAACTATTCAAATCGTACCCATCCCTATTCATACATAAATCGGAATTCACAAAACATACGATATGAAATACACCCAAATTAAATTAATTGTTGTTTGTATGAACGGAATAGATTAGGCATTATTGCGAAAGTTTAAAATTCGTTATACTAGAATATACAATTTTACAGCGTGGAATAAACCTCGTGAGAGAGAGATTACAGCAATTTGTTTACGAATTGCCAGGAACCGCCTAAATAGCCATCATTTTCTGTATGGCGCAATCTGACTGGCTGATAGTTCTCTTGAATATTTCAAGCGAAAGGTCATGCGGACATGACCCCCTATGGGGTTACGTCAGATCCTAGTGTAGCAATCTAAGTGAGCGGATCTCAGGATCTGGTTTTAATCAGATTGACTACAAAAAAAAATTCTATGATTTTACGTCTGATAAAAAGTCCTACCTCTGTACCTTTAAATATAATGATATTTAAACTTAATATAGTAAGTGTTTAGGGCTGGGACGATTCAGGGTTAGCTCGATTCGGTTCGGTTTCGATTCATAACAGCACGGTTCGATTATTTTCGATTCGGTTCATGTTAGGTCCAATTTATCTAATAATATCACAAAAATTAACAACTTTAATGAATAGCATATTTTATTTTATTTTATTCAAGTTACATAACTATATGTCGTCATTTGTAAACATCATATCTATTTATTATGGCATTGTATAACAATGAGAGAAAAAAGAAAACAATGACAGTCTATTAAAATTTGTTATATTAATGTGCTACATAAGTTTTGGATTATTAAACAAATCTATAGTGAATCTAAAATGTAAATGATATTGTTTTCATATGTAAAAATTCAACAATACTTTGAAAATCTCTCCTTTTTAGCTCACCTGAACCGAAGGTTCAAGTGAGCTATTCTGATCACATTTTGTTCGGCGTCCGTCTGTCTCTGTCCGTCTGTCTGTAAACTTTTCATATTTTCGACTTCTTCTCCAGAACCACTGGACCAATTTCAACCAAACTTGGCCAAAAGCATCCTTGGGTAAAGGGCTTTCAAGTTTGTTCAAATGAAGGGCCATGTCCCTTTCAAAGGGGAGATAATAACAAAAATGCAAAAATAGGGTGGGGTGATTTAAAAATCTTCTACTCAAGAACCACTTGGCCAGAAGAGCTGAAATTTACCTGAAAGCTTCCTGACATAATGCAGATTCAAGTTTGTTCAAATCATGGGCCCCGGGGGTTGGATGGGGCCACAATAGGGGATCAAAGTTTTACATACAAATATATATATAGGAAAAATCTTTAAAATCTTCTCAAGAACCACTGAGCCAGAAAAGCTGATTTTTACATGAAAAATTTCTGACATAGTACAGATTCAAGTTTGTTCAAATCATGGCCCCCGGGGGTAGGATGGGGCCACAAGGGGGGATCATAGTTTTACATACAAATATATAGGGAAAAACTTTAAAAATCTTCTTCTCAAGAACCACTAAGCCAGAAAAGCTGAGATTTATATGAAAGCTTCCTGACATAATGCAGATTCAAGTTTGTTCAAATCATGGGCTCCAGGGGTTGGATGGGGCCACAATAGGGGATCAAAGTTTTACTAAAAAAATATATAGGAAAAATCTTCTTCTCAAGAACCACTGAGCCAGAAAAGCTGATTTTTTCATGAAAACTTTCTGACATAATGCAGATTCAAGTTTGTTCAAATCATGGGCCCCGTGAGTTGGATGGGGCCACAATAGGGGATCAAAGTTTTACATACAAATATATAATTATGATAAATCTTTAAAAATCTTCTTCTCAAAAACCACTGAGCCAGAAAAGTTGATTTTGACATGAAAACTTTCTGACATAGGGCAGATTCAAGTTTGTTCAAATCATGGCCCCGGGGGGTAGGATGGGGCCACAAGTGGGGGGGGGGGGGTCAAAGTTTTATATACAAATATAGGAAAAAGCTTTAAAAATCTTCTTCTCAAGAACCATTGGGCCAAAGAAGTTGACATTTACAAGAAAGCTTTCTGACATAGTGTAGATTCAAGTTTGCAAAGGGTAGTTTGGGCCATAATAGGTACTAAGGTTTTACATGCAAATATATATGGAGAGTCTTCAGATATGGGCCAAGCTAGGTGACTCAGGTGAGCGATGTGGCCCATGGGCCTCTTGTTTGATTTACTTCTCTCATATTAACTGTCAAATCTGTGTCATTACCTACGATGTTGATTTCACTCCACCACTGACAGAAATGCTATATGTCATGTAAAGATAAACTGCAATGATCTTACGGACCATATTATGCTGGTATCTGAGTGGTGAAAATGCTAACTCTCAACACAGTAGTGATTTAAATCCATGTTGCATAAAAAACACGTTCAGCACATCACTCGGACGCCATAGTTGTTGTTTTGGTGTATGTAAAAGACATGTTCCATGAAAAATGCTTGTATTGACTCCCATTGGGAATGTCTTTTCAAAGTGCCAAACTGTGGTAATTTTTTGTGGTAACTAAAAACATTAACACTCAGGATCAAGAAAATGTAAAAAATAAAATTATAAAAGTATTCTTTCAATTTTAATTTCATTTTTTAAAAACGGTTGCTAACATCACATTTTTATGACGGAACACTTGACGGAAAATGACATTAGCAATTAATAAATCTTCTGTTTACTAAACAAGTTATGAAATTATTTAACTACATGGCTCTCTTAATGAAAGGTTTAAATGTAATCTATATACATTACATCGATACCAATGTTTGTTGTGCTTTAATAATGACCCAGAATCTTTTATTTTCTGTCAATGCTAATGTCAGTTCTTGACGGAACTTTTTTTATGCTAATGTTATTGTTTGACGGAACAAAACCTTGTGGAACTTTTTCGCAGCGATGTAAATCATGATAGACTCTAAATAGTTTCCCATGACGAGTTTTTATTGCAACAAAATAGTCTTTGAATTCATAAACCGGTAGTTTGACGTACGATTTAGTACAAATAGAACGATTTCTTATGCTAACGTCACATGTTGCTAACGTCAGCAATTTTGACAGAAAGTCTATCGCTTGAAGTTTTACATAAGTCTAGATACCTCATTCACTCAACCTGCCATGCAATTAGAAAATCCCATTACAACGCCCCTTGCAGGGAGAATTGTAATAATAACAAAGAACCATAACTCTTACAAGGGTTTGGTAAAGAAGTGTGCTAATGTCACATTGTGCCGAGTAGAGTTTGACAGAATGATGTTAGACCAAATATCAATGTAATTTCTTAAGTCAGATATTTTGTTTAAAGAAGATAAAATCTGTTCCAAAATTAGATTATGACTTTTAATACTTAATTCCAGAAAAATAATCAAAGCAAATTGTTTTGCAGTACATCTCTAATGTATATGTCCATTAGTGCTAACGTCAGTATGTTTGACAGAACGAAAGTTACAAAAACTGTTTACTTTGAATTTACTTTTGTATAATTTGTTTTCATAAATAGTTTGCAATTTTTTTTATAAAGATTAAGTAAAAGTACATACATTTTATGTTACATTTTTTTCGCCCCTTGTTTTCTTATATAAGTTGAAATAAAGTACCCAAGAAGTTGGTACCACTTCTCACGGGAGTTAATTCTGTCAATTTTTCTCATATTTTGAACATTCATATACCAAAATAATTTTAATAATTTATCTGTGGCAAAATATTTTTGATTTTATAATTAACTCTAGTCCATTCAAGTTTGTAATTAACAACATTCTTTACTTTTTAAGCATATTTATCTTTAAATACGGAGGGGGAAAAATTGACGGACATTTATGCTAATTTGGTGGAATATGTCAAAATCTAAACCGAACCGAACCGAAATCCGGAATTTGTAATCGGTGCATCGAATCGAATGGTATGAATCGCGGTGCACCGCACAGCCCTATAAGTGTTATTTACAGTAGAGATCCAAAAATGCACAAAAACGATGACGTAATGTCTGTTCAACAAGCGGGGGATCAGAACTTGTCTATCGGGAGTCTACCTAAGATTACATTGGGATTGGATTCACTCAATATGACCATGTATTCTGTTGTATTAGATTGGCAATAAATTATATATTGACTGTATCTAGATTGATGATTGTAGGGGGTCATGTTTTAACCAAATATTTTCAGCCTGTTCAATGCATTGGTGTTTTTAGCTCACCTGAGTCAGAGGCTCAAGTGAACTTTTCTGATCAAAATTTGTTCATTGTCTGTCATCGGTGTCGGCATAAGCTGTTCACATTTTCATCATCTTCTCCAGAAGCACTGGGTCAATTTCAACCAAACTTGGCACAAAGCATCATTCGATGATAAAGGGCTTTCAATTTTG